>NW_026067906.1:7989236-8120162 GCF_014885135.2 Alexandromys fortis | reverse complement strand
GGGTGGGATAGGAAGAGAGAGGAAGTATGGGGCAGAGTAGCCCCTGAGGATGACCAGGAAGTATAGGAGGGGTGTCTGAGTTCCCTGTCCCGGGCTGCTGCCGCGGTCAGAAACTCACTCACCCCAGTGATGTCTCTCCTGGTGCCTGGACCGGAACTCCTAAAATTTTCTTTCTAAAACATGATTTCACTATTCTAACTTGGGATCTTAGTTGATGGGATTACTTCTTTAGGAAACAAGGCTGAAATGAGATCGTTCAATATTCAGCCTCATTAAAGTCCTTTTACTTCTGGCATAATTTTGAACTTTTGTTTCCACGCAAGACAAATGTAAGAGCAGAATTTCTTTTACTGTTATCATACCACACATACTTGTATAAATATTTGAATAGATGAATGAATAAATAGATGGCTGGACTAAGAGACAGATTGTAGGCAGTTAGGTGGGTGGGTAGATGGGTGAAGAAATAGTAAGATATAATTTAGAATGAAGAACATGAGAACAACTCAGCTTATAGGTATTATAAGGAACTTTTCAGAATAGATGTAAATATTGATTCAAACTGTAAACATCCTTTAATTTGTCTAGTAAACTTTTCTTGTATGTCCTAACAGCGCCACATACTTTCTAAGAAGTAGCTCTTCAGTCCAAAGAAAGTTCCTCTGCTCTCAGAGCTTAGAAATGAGGACAAGGAAATGAAATTTTACATACCCACCTGTATAATGTACGAATACAAACATGCATATACACATTCATGGTAATGATTAGTGCTGTGGCTAAAATAAAATGCTACTATATGAAAAAGCATGAGGGAGAACAATTTGTTCAGTTTCTCCAGGGATTAGCAAGACCAAAAGTCTATAACTTTATTCACAAACTAGGGTAAGGTCCCAAGATTCTTGTCTGCTTGGGAAGTTGTCTTAGAAAAATCCTATCCTTCAGTTGAATAAGATCCTTAATATTTGGTATGGTTTCTTCTTCCTGATTTGAAGTTTTCTTTCATACTTAGCAAAATCCTTTCTTATCATGTTAGCCTGAATCTCTCAGTGAGCACTTGTGTCCTCCTTCCTTTGAGTCAAGTGATCTAACGATTAGTCAATGAAATAAAGAATTAAAAGGGTGTGTTCTGATGGGGCTTAACTGAAAAAAAAATGGATTGTAGATGATTTATCGATTTTCTAATGGCAGTGAAAGGGTACGTATCAAGGGCATCTTAAAGAAGGGTTTCTTTTTGACTTATCATTTCAGGGTATTCAATCTACTGTGGCAGAGAAAACCTTGTGGAAGGAGAAAGAGGCAGCTGGTTATATTATACCCACAGTCAAGAAGCAGGGGGAGATTATTGTTGTTTTCCAGCTCATTTTCTCCTTCTTATTTAACCTAGGACTCCTCCCACCATGGAATACTGCCACCAACATTTAGGGTGGTCTGATAACCTAAATTAATCTGATCTCTAAACTCCCTCCCAGATGAGTCAGGAGATTCGTTTCCATGGTGATCCTAAATCCCATCAAGTTGATGATAAAAATTGACCATCATACTGGGTAATGAAGTATCAGCAAAGAAAGAGGCAAAATGGCCTTTCTGTGAGATGGGAAAGGCATTAAGGGAACAACTGCATTTCACTGCATTTTCTGTACATGTAATAAATCTTGCCCACACTGAGATGAATCTAGATGTTTAAAATTTTGTTATAGGTTTTTTTTAACTAATAATTTAAAGTCAGAGTAGTCCTCAGCCCAGAATACACATTTAGTCCAGAAATTCTAGTGTGAATACCAACAGGCTGATAAAATAGCAAAGTTTTTTTTTTAATACGAGCAGGTTCAATTCAAGCATTATGTGACTTGTATCATAAATGCGTGGTTATGTTCTATAAAGACTCCCAAATTCATCGTAACTATGGTGCTTAATAAACTGAGTTCCACTCACACTTATTGCTTAGTGAGCTATCCATTTCCAATTCTAATTCATTAATCCTAACTAATTCTAGTTAGACTACTAATGAGTCCTATATGTTGTCCAAAACATTACTAAATATGAATCATGATGTCCATTATTCTACATCTGCTTTGCTGAGGTTAAAACTCTCCCAGTTTCATGGTAAATTCAAAATGCCTGAGCCAAATGCAAAACTACTCAAAATGATTTAATGCTTTTGACTTACTTTCTGTTTTTTCTTAATAATAAATAATAGCATTAAGGAAATTGTGTTCTCCCAGTAGGACTCAATAATAATTCCCTCTAGGTATTAATTAATTCAACATAGATAAACAAACACCCACAAAGTACTTATGTTAGCTTTTTTTCCTGGTACTGTGATCAAATTCTCTCTTCAAAAATGGCTTTATGTGAGTGGGTTTAGTTTAGTTCACAGTTCGAGTCATTTTCAAAATACATAGGTCGGGTTAATCCAACAGCATTTGTAATCAAATGTCTTTTAGCAGCTGTTGTTCCTTCCTCAGCAGTCAAAATAGTTCAAAGATAACACAATAACATACAATATCTGGAATTTCTGAGTATTTTCCATCTTTATATGGCTTTTTTTCTTACTCTATTTCATTAATTTTGGGGTTTTTGTTTGTTTGTTTTGTTTTCTGTTTTCTGAGACAGGGTTTCTCCATAGCTTTGGAGCCTGTCCTGGAACTCCCTTTGTACACCACGCTGGCCTTGAACTCACAGAGATCCGCCTGCCTCTGCCTCCCCAGTGCTGGGATTAAAGGCGTGTGCCACCAACGCTCGGCCTCTATTTCTTTTTTTAAGGATGTTCTCATTCTTTTTCTTTTCTCTCCCAAGAAGGTTTTTTTTTTTTTTATTTCGTTTCTGTCTGAATCTGTCTTTGCTGTACATCTCTGTCTTTTTCTGAGCACTTGAGTCCCTTATCTGCTATGCTATATGGCTAGGATTAAAGCTGCAGCTTTGGCGACTGGCTCAGCCCCATTCTTTAGCTTCCTGAGGGTCTAGCTTCATGGTGGTGGTACTGAGAGGAGCCGTGCTTACTGCCACAACTCTGTGGAGTTTCAAGGTCCATGCCACCACTAAGAAGCTGGCCTCTCACTGGCTGATAATAAACACCATTTAAGTGTTTGGTGGCAGAGCCTCTTAAAAGAGCTGCAAGGGCTGGGTTGTGGTGATGCACACCTTTAATCCCAGCACTTGGAGGCAGAGGCAGGCAGATTTCTGTGATTCATGAGGCCAGCCTGGTCTACAAGAGCTAGTTCTAGGACAGGTTCAAAAACTACAAGGAAACCCTGTCTTGAAAAAAAAAAAAAAAAAAAAAAAAAAAAAAAAAAAAAAACAAAAAAAAAACAAAAAACAAAGCTGCTCACATCTAGCAAAAAGAGCCCACCTGAGACAATGTTGCTACCAAGAAGCCACGCTTGACTCTGTTCTTTTCTTTCTAGAATCTTTTTGTTTTTCTTTTTTTTAAAGCTTTCTCAGGCTTTATGTGGAAATTCTTGCCAATCATTAAGGCGCCATTTTTAGACGGAGACTGCACTTTAGTTTCCCAGCTGCCCAGACTCAAATAATCACACAGAAACTATATTAATTATAACACTGTTTGGCCAATGACAGAGGCCTGTTTCTAGCTAGTTGTAACATCTTAAATCATCCCATTTCTATTAGTCTATATATTGCCATATGATTGTGACGTTACCTTATTTTCTACAGGTCTTGCTTTCTCAGCCGCTGGCTGGTGCCTCCTTGACTACGCCTACTTTCTCTTTTGGATTTCCTGCCTGGCTTTACTCTGCTAAGTCATTGGCCAAAATAGCTTTATTCATCAACCAATAAAAGCAACACATATACAGAAGGACATCCCACATCAGCCAGGTAATTTAAAGGGCTGGAAGAGGGACACATGAATTTCCTCAGGAGGAGGAAATAGAAGAGATCTTCTGGGTAAACTGAGGGTGAAGGGATGGGAACATGAGGGGTTGTGAACAAAGATAAATAAATAAATGAGATGTGACTTTTCACATCAAGTAATAAAAATCAAGATAGTCCCCTATGTCAAACTGGCCCTACCAATCACCACAGTAATATTGTTGGGATACAAAGTTATCTACCTTCTAATTTACAAAATAAAAATATGAAGAAAACAAAAATTATGAATGATATGATGGTCAAGTATTTTGCAAGCATACAAGAGGGCCCTGGTATAGGCTTGAAAAATCAGGAAAAGGTTAAAGAGAAAGATATAAATGACCTGAGATTTTAGGGAGTTCTTCGAACAACTGATCATAGCTGGACTGTATCAATGAAGAAGAGTTCCCAGCAAAGACAACTGCATACAGAGTCCTGCAGAGTACAGGGTTCAATTAAGGAGCCAAGTGTGAGTTGAAAAGGATTGTTCTGAGGTTAAGTTTCAAGGTACGACCTCAGGATTCAGGAGGCCACCTGAGCTGTATTAGTATTTCAATTAAGAAGACCTTAATCTTAATTAAGGTGTAGGAGAGACGAGATGGCTTGTCAGTTAAGAGTACTGACCACTCTTCAGAGGCTCTGGGTTTCTCAACAACCACATGGTGGTTTTCATCAATCTGTAGCTCCATTCCTATGTAATCTAACACCTTCTACCGACCACCACTGGCACCTGACATAGTTGGTGCAGACATTCAGAAGCCTACAGAGAACAGGATTCAATTAAGGAGTCAACCGTTAATTGAAAAGGATTGTTCTGAGGTGAGTCTCGAGAAAAATTTAGGGTTATACACAGGTGAAACACCCATACACATAAAATAGTAAAATAAAGGCCAACAGGAAAATATTGAAGAATTTATGGTGGAGGGGTGATGATATAGTCTGGCATATGTCATATCTTAAATAAAAAAATAAGAATGCCTTAGTCTATATTTTAATGACAATTAATAATCACTTGATTCACTGTGTCAAAAAAGGACCAAATTTTCCTACCACATTATTCTTCGGCTAGACTAATAATTTTTTCCCAATAACTGTTAATGTTATAAATATGCTTAACTTTGCTCTCACTTTAATTCCAGCACACGGGAGGCTGAGGTTCTGGGATAGCCCGGTCTGCATAGAGAGACTCTCTCTTGAACAAACAGATAAAAACCATACCCAACTAAATTTTGGATAAGCATGGGGCTATCACTCATAAGTGATTACTACCTGGATGCCTCAAATATGCAAATATGTCTAGAAAAGTAACAGAATTTATGAACTTTATTTGGCAAAATATTCTGCGATCAATAATGTAAAGAGTTGGGTAACTGAGATTAACCAATCAGAATGAGGTTAGGACCTAAAACCAGTCAAATAGGCCATTCCGGTGAGCTCTGTCTTCCAATGAGACTACACATGCCACGTGCTGTCAACCATTCTGTGAGCTGTACTCTCACCCTTTACCTCAAAAGTGTCCAGAGCTGTTGTACACTGGGCAACTCTGAGCCTTGGTGAAGACTGGCGGAGACAACCTTGTGGAAAATATTTTCACTCACATACATGTATAACCTTAAATGTTTATCTGTGGCTTTAGAATTCTCGCTTCAAGCAAAAACTACTAAGTTCAACAAAGAACCCAATCATTACTTAGATATTTAAAAAGCGTCACAAGCTACATGTGGAAAAGCTTAAGTTATTTAACTTCTCTCCCAAGCCTGTTTCTTTTCTGCCTTCTTCTCTCTTAAATAACATTTAGTTGTTTCAGTTGTTTAGGACACAAACTATAACTCATCACTTTTGCTGCCTTTATTTCATATTATTATGATTTATCAGCACATTCTGCTCTCTTCATTTTCTGAACATACCTACGATCCAGTCACTTTGTATTGCCTGCAGTGTGCATTGGTTATAGGTACCGTTTTATTTCTGGACTCTTATTGTTCCTCCTCCACCTACAGCATGCCTTTCAGACAGTGTGCAGGATGCTAATTAAAACCATTATCAATGTGAAACACACATTCATCGTGCTCTGCCGCTGATCCAATACTGCAGCGCTTTCTGCTCTAAGTCAACATAAAAGCTGCATTGCTCTAATCGATATACAAATGCCAAGATAATGAGCATCTATTAACTTCTCTAATTTTGCCTATTGTCCTTCCCAATTCACTCTGCGGTAGCCGTATCGGCCTCCCTAATGCTCCTGGCTTGAATTTATCTTTTCTTAAATTATAAACACTTTGTTTTCGCTTATTATTATTTTCATCAGTTATGTATGTATGTTCGTGTGCCTGCTACCCACAGAAGCTGGAATAGGACGTGGGATCCTTTGGACCTGCAGTTACAGACAGCTCTGAGATGTTGTGTGGGGCTAGGAATCAAACATGGGCCCTCAGAAAAGGCAGCCAGTGTCCTTAACCACTTAACCAGCCCCTCCCCTTATTTCTTAACAAAAATATCACTTTCTTAGAGCACAGATGTGTTCTTGGTTCATCTCTAACTCCTATACAACTTTTGCATCTCACTCTTGGTTTTTTTTTCCTCCTCTCACTAGTAACATCTAACATCATTTAAATTTTACTTTGTATTTATTTGTTTTGCCACTAGAATATAAATCCCTAAGGTGCTGGTGTAGTTGCACATTCCTTTAATCCCAGCACAGAAGAGGCAAGTAGATCTCTGAGTTCAAAGCCAGACAAGACTACATAGTGAAACCTTCTCTCTATAAACAAATAAATATTAAGGGGAATGGATATTTGTCTATTTTGTTTGCTTTTACTACCTTCATGATTATAAAATGTGAATTTTTTATTTACAATTGCAACTTGGGTCCTCGTCTAAAATATCTTATGCAGAGGCAAATATTTGAAAGTCAGAAAAGGATGTTCAAAATCTGAAACACTTCTCATCATAATTTAAAATAAGAATTGAAAGTAAGTGGAACAACCTGTACTGAGAAACAAAGGAATGTATAACACAAAGTAACACGGATCAAGAGTGTGGGGCATGTAGACAGGTAGATTGTGATATCAAATAAATCCATTGAAGCAGTCTACATTGTGAAAAGTCAGACCTGAACCAAGGTTTGAAAGACTTTCCTGCAGTAGCTGACAGTTTTCCTTGGAAGAGTAATGTAGGCAGAGAAATCATGCCTGGTGTTCTGCAGGAACCACGTAGAGACCAACACTGCTAGAAGATGAGCTGGAGAAGACGGCGGAAGTAGAGAAGCAAAGCAGACGGGACCACTACAAACCCTGAGTGCTGTGAGAGTCCAGGGATTTCCTCGAGGTCCAGCAGTACAATCTGTCTCACGTCTGTAAAGGAAACGATTCCTTTTGGGAATAGGTAGAACGGTAGGGAATGTGATCAGAGTCCAGGTGGGAGTTTACAAGCATCCAGGTTAGAGATGGGGGTCGGGGTAGGATGACAGCAACAGGAACAGGAACTGAAAAGGACTGGATGGCTGAGTGACTTAAACACATGCAAGATAGCGTCCAAACCAAACAATGGCAGTTGGGAATCTTGACATCAAGATTTTAGTTTTTTATATATTTTGGATATAGTCCTCCATAGTATAGTTGACTGCACACCGTGTAGATTGATGTTTTTTCCCCCAAATCATTATTTGCCATATATAATCTTTTCAGTTTCATGAGGTAACATTTGTTAATTGTTGATTAAAGTGCCTGTGCTAACGGTGTTTCCTCCAGAAATTAGTTTCCTGTGTCAATGAGTTCAAAGGTATTCCCCTCTTTCTCTTTCATCAGATTAAATGTATCTTCTCTTATGCTGAAGTCTTTGATACAGTTGGAATTGTATTTTGTACGGGGTGATAAGTATAGATCTATTAGTATTCTTCTACATTCAGTCATCCAGCTTGGCAAGCATCATTTGTAGAAGTTGCTGTCCTTTTTGCGTGTATTTCTAGATTCTTTATCAAAAATCAGGTGACCATATGTGTGTGGACTTATTTCAGTTTTATCAATTGACATGTCTGTTTTTGTAACAGTACCATGCTGATTTTGATGCTATAGCTCTATTGTACAATTTGAGTTCAGGAATGATGATACCTCATGCAGTATTGTTTTAGATATCCTGAGTATTTTTGTATTTCCATATGAAGTTGAAAATTGTCCTTTCAAGATACGTGAAGAATTTTATTGGAATGTTAATAAGTCTTACATTGAATCTGTAGATAACTTTTGGTTGGACGACCCATTTCACTAAGTTGAACTCACTGATCCATGAGCATGGAACATCTTTTCATCTTCTGTTATTTTCTTTAATTCTTCTCTCCAGTGTCTTCACGTTTCTATCACACAAGTCTTTCACTTGCTTGATTAGAGTGACTGCAAGAATTTTTTATTATTTGAGGCTATTGTGAGATATATTGCTTCCCTTATTTCATTTGCAGTCCTTTGTCATTTGTCTACTAATTTTGTGTGGGTTAATTTTGTCCACAGCTCCTTTTGTAATAGTGTTTATCAGCTGTAGGGGTTTTCCAATAAAAATTTTAAGGTCACTTATGTATGCTATCATATCATCTGCCAATAAAGACATTTTGATTTCTTCCCTTGCTATTTATATCCTCTTGATCTCCTTCAGTTGACTTATTGTTCTAGCTAACATTTCAAGTACTATATTGAGTAGGTATGGAAAGAGTGTGCTACTTTGTTTTGTTCCTGATTTTAGTGCAAATGCTTAGGGTTTCTCTCCATTTCAGTTGATTTTGGTTATAGGCTTTCTATTATTATATTGAAATGCCTTTATTATATTGAGGTATATCTCTTCTATTCATAATCTTCCCAGGACTTTAATCATGAAAGGATGTTGAATTTTGTCAAAGAAATCTTTATTTCTACGTGAATCAGACATTCGATTACCCATATTTATTTTTCCTGTCATTTAGTTGTGATTGACAAGCCTTTCTTTCAAGGCGTTTGTCTGCTACCTGGTGGTCAGAGAAAATATTGCACCCTGAAGCTCGCCATTCAAGGCTACATTAAAAATAATTTTAAGTTTACATTCAGAGTGCATTCCTTCAAATTTTTATCATAAAGTAGGTCTTGATTTAAATTAAATTATTATTGTATTTATTTTTTGAGGCTCTAATATTCTTTTGATAGTAACTTATCAGAATAACTATAGAACAACTTCTATTCATTAATTTCTAGTATGATCTAAACAATTGATCTAACTGCTAAAAATTAATAAAGTGTAAAAGAAAAATTATTACTTACTTCTGGAACTATAAGGGTACAATGCTGAAGTTTTTACTTGTGGGAACAAGATTTTATGGTTTCTTTTTATTCTTTCACACACACGAGCTCACACACACACACACACACACACACATTCAGACAACACAGAAAAGGAGTGAACCTCCTTCTGCAACAAATGGTAATTTTTCCTAATTTTCCATACAAAATTGTTACAATGATTTATAAATTGTGTGTGTGTGTGTGTGTGTGCTTGTGCACACATGTGTGCTTGTGCCATGGAGTACATGTGGATAGAAGTAGACAACTTGCTAGAGTCTGCATTGTCCTTCTACCATGTAGGTCCTGGGAACTGAACTCAAGTCGTCAGACTGGACAGTGAGCACCTTTATACCCCAACTCATTTCGCTGGCCCGTAGTTTTCCATTGTGATGCTCGGTCTCAATGCTGTATGGGTACTGCTCAGAGTCTAAGGTCTTGCTTGAGCTTCTGTTGTCTACTTTGCCTCTATTCTCATTCCCTGCACATGGTCATCTATGCAGAAACCCAGTATGGCAAACCCAACTGCAACTCACTAAAGTATCTGCTGCGAGGAGCAGAGGGGTGAGAAACCAATGAGACAAAGTCTACAGCCTCCCTGCATCTGCTTCCTCCCATCTGCTTCCTCTGGGCTGCTTATAGGATCCTCACTGGGCTTTCACATTGCCTTACATTTCTACACAGTTTGCAAAGTGTAAGGCATTTTAATGCACTGATTGAATTGAGCTATCCCTAGATGCCCTAATCCTGCTTCATCATAGAACCGAAGAAGGGAGATCATAATACTTTGTTTAGTAGAAATTTGCAAAGAACAGGTTTTAAATGTCCTCAACACCCTCTCTCCCTTCTCCCAAAGGAGACTCAATTTTCTCAAAGAATAATGCCTGGATAATGGCAGGGGTTTTACATTTGAATAATGATATAAGCTTTCGCATTCCCTTCAGTAATGAGAAGTCTATGTGGAGGGGGGACTGCTTATTCTATGAATAAGGGGGGGACTACTTACATCTCTAAAATGTGCTGCTTCTTAGGTATTTATCCATCGAACAGACACAACAAAATCAAACTACTTTAGACCCTTTTGCTTCAGTTTCATTTTACTTCTGAGCACCCTTTGTGAAACAGGGCCTCCTGTAGCTCAGTCTGGCCCTGAACTAATTATTATAGGCCAGGTTGGCCTTGAAAGTTAGATCTTGCTTCCACCTAAATGCTGAGATATAGGTGTGGGCCACTGTGCACAATGCCTTCTCCTATATTTTGCAACTAAATGCTTCTGTGCTTTTCATGTCTGGAACTAGCACTACGGATATATTTATTGTTCTTTTTTAAAAAGAAAAAAATATGGTGTCATTGCTATAAGTGCTGTCAAACAAAAGACAAAGCCACTGCTGTCTGACTTCAAGCTGGCGGGTTTGTAGTTTTGTGAGAAAGAGAATATGTGCTAGTTTTTCTTTGTTTGGCAGTTCCCCGTGTGTGTATACATGGCTGTGATATGAGAATGCTGTGACATACTTACATCCAATAGGAAAAGAAAATGTTAGCTTTGGTTAAACCTACAATGGCCACATCTTTCTCAAGGACATACCTGTGGCTGCTCCATTAGCTTGGGTCAATGTAACAGATTCATTTTGTTATGTCCAAAGTTGTCCATGTCCTGTCCCCACCCCAACTACACACTCAACCTGCCCCACCAAGATGGCTTGGCACTTTGATCCCTAATAAACATTTCTTGCTATGGAATAATCCTCTTGTATGCTGTAAAGATTTGTCACTTGAATTGGTTTAATAAAACACTGGTTGGCTGGTAGCCAGGCTGGACATATAGGCGGGGTGACCAAACTAAGGATGATGGGGAAAGAGAAGGGTGGAGTCAGGAGTTGCCAGCCAGATGCAAAGGGAGCAGGAGATGAATGTGCCACCCTAAAAAAGGTACTGCTATGTGGCAGAGCATCAATATGGAATATGGGTCAACTTAAAAATTTAAGAGTTAGCTCATAACAAACCTGAGCTATCGACTGAACACTTGTGCTGTGAGAATTCCCGACAGTCAGTCAGTATAACCATTAAGTTACCCGCCCACTTGGGCATGGCCTCTTATACTATAAATGCCAATGTAAAGTGCAAGGTCACCCTCTATTCCAGTTGTTTCCTGTTTGAGCAGAGGACTGTGATCTGTGAGTCTATCCTTAACTATATAACCCTTTACTATACTCAATTCTGAGCTAGTGTGGGATTTCTTTTTAGTGCCCATCTTCACATTCATAATTAGTATAAACCTCTGTTTGGTAATTGGGGAAGTGGCCTCACGGTATTTGGGAAAAGGAAATTGGGGCAGGAAATATTTGCTTACATATGGCATTCCAATGTGAGGCTGGAATGTCTGTGTAAAACCTGACAAAGTCTTAAAAAAGGATTCTAGACACAAGGATAGAGAAAAGAACAGCTTCTTGGTAACCCCAATTTTTCAGGTGGGTTCTGTTTACTGGCAGTGAAAAGAAGTATGGTTCCTTTAAGTTTAAGTTCAAGAGGCAGCTTCCTCCCTGTGTCCACCATCCACCCACCCACCGAGAGAGAGAGAGAGAGAGAGAGAGAGAGAGAGAGAGAGAGAGAGAACTTCTTGGTTCACTGCTAGCAGCAAACAGGCGGCCCTTTTAAGAGGCCCTGCTATCAAACACTCAAATGGTGTTTATGGGCAGCTGGAGGCACACTACATGGTGAATGCATGGACCTAAGAACTCCCCAGAGTTGTTGCAGTAGATGTGGCTCCGGCTTGTACCTCCACCATGAAGCTAGGCTCCCAGAACCAAGGAATGGAGTAGAGCCAGTCACCAAAGCTGCCGATGTTTTGATCCTAACCATGCATCTTAGCATTTTAAAGACTAGTGTGGTCAGAAAAAGATAGAGCTATGCAGTAAAGACAGATTCAGACAAAGCAAACAACAACAACAAAACTCTAAATGGGATACAATGTGTGTAAACTATTTGTAGACTTGGCAGAGAAAGAAAAAGGGTAGAGTCCTTTAAAAATAGAGTAATAAAAAATATAATAAGCCACATAAAGATATAAAATATGCAGAGTCTGAGTTATGGATATTATTGTGT
Organism: Alexandromys fortis; assembly: GCF_014885135.2. Taxonomy (NCBI): domain Eukaryota; kingdom Metazoa; phylum Chordata; class Mammalia; order Rodentia; family Cricetidae; genus Alexandromys; species Alexandromys fortis. Next base: position 8,107,896 of record NW_026067906.1, on the reverse strand, counting down.
TGTCTTTAAAGTTCTTGACATCTAAGAGACTTTGGATTATAGAAACTGCTTGATCCAACCATTCTATATATTTAAAAAAAAAATATCTTGACTTAAAAATTTAAGTCAGGGGGGCTGGAGAGATGGCTCAGTGGTTAAGAGCATTGCCTGCTCTTCCAAAGGTCCTGAGTTCAATTCCCAGCAACCACATGGTGGCTCACAACCATCTGTAAAGAGGTCTGGCGCCCTCTTCTGGCCTTCAGTCATACAGGCAGAATATTGTATACATAATAAATAAATAAATACTAAAAAAAATTTAAGTCAAAAGGTGTGTTACATTGGGGGAGAGGTTCTGCTTTTATTTCTACAGAAAAAAAGTTGTGGATTCATTCAAAGTTAAAAAAATAGGTTTGATTGAGGATGACACCCTGAAATCCTAATTGCAAACATAAAATATAAACCTGAAAGAACTGAAAGACATGCATTATATACTTTACCTGATCAAAAACATAACAAGAAATTATCTTTGTCTGACTTGTGTACAATACATAGTCTAAACTTGTATTAATGTAGATATGTATGTTACCTTTAAAACTATTTGTATTTTCAGATGAGCGACCAAACGTTAGTGAAGACAAATGGCCTAGGTGATCCAGCATCAAAACAGCTACCAGGCTACTGACTGAGATAATCAGTCCTCCCAGACTACAATAGTCAAGACCTGGCTGAGCATTTATAAGCTATATTAGGCCTCTGAGTCAATTATTTGGAAAGAAGCTGCTGGATATTTGGGAACAGGCAGGTGGGAGAGAAACATCTGATTACACTCTCTTTCTATCCACAGAGGGTTAGCTCCGTGATTTCTCTGTGTCATGGCTCATACATTTCACTTGAACAAAACATAGGAACAGGTCTCTCCTCCAGCTCCTGTCCCACCTGATTGCTTTAGCAGCTTGAAGACTTTTCTCTTTCTTGTGGTCTATGTGGTCTAAACTGGACTTTTATCTAATATAAAATGAATGCTCAGGAGGTAAGAGTGTTCTAAGGTGGCTGACCTTATGCACAGGAAGTCCTACATTGACTTCTATGTGTTGAATGATCTTCATGTAGGATCCTGTAGTTGCATGGATTCTAGCAATAGATCACACTATTGATTAATTTCTTCCTTACAGAGGCAAGGAGATGGATTAGCACATTGGCTTCATCAATGTTTAATGAAGGAGATTATATATACTAATAAGCTAAGATTTGGTGCTATTATTGCATAAAAACAAAATTTAAATCTGTAGAAACACAGAATTATCCAGTCTCCTAACTTCTTTAGGAATTGGATTTTTCATGTAATTCACTTTCTCCTTCTTCTAATAAACTCAGCTTAGTTCAGGAAATATAGGAATGATTACAAGAAGAAGCATTTCAGATTGTTATGTGTGTGAACATTAAATAGTAATCAGTCACTAATAATTTATCGTGAATCCATTAGACTTTACCTGTAGGTTCAATATTTGGTTTTCAGTCTTTTGGCTAACTAGCAAGATTAAATGATTTGCCCTACATAATGTAATTGCTTTAAAAACCAAGGCTTCATTAATAATTCATGAAGAATCATATATTGAGTTGTTATGAGAATCAATCTTAGAGACTGAATTAGTCAAGACTTGTGACCACATACGACCCAGCGTGAATTGCCGGATTGACGTGGTACTTCGTAACCCTCTGTGGGACTGGCAGGAGAAACGATGGAGTCTCTCTCCAAATAGACCAAAGAGATTCAAAGATAAAGACTTTATCTATATTTTGAACTCTGAAGGAGAGATTTTCATATTTGAGAGACCAGAGACTCAATCCACATGGCCCCTAGTATTTATCAAGGATGTCTATAAGTTATTAGGCCAGCTTGGTGGTGATGTTGTTATGGCTTAAATAAAGCAGTATAATGTTTTCCCTAGTGTTAGGAATATTCTTAACACAAGCCTCTCAGCTGATGCAAATAATTCCAATCAGACCATATTAGACCAAATAAAAGATGCCCACATCTAAAACAATGCTTCCGGGTGCATGATGAGGGGAAGAGACCAGGAAAGGCCAAGCAAAACCTGGAGACCACGTGTTCCTTTTCTGGGTGGCAGCCTAAAGAGCCTGTGGAGAGGTCCACCGCTTAGCAGGAATTTTTTTTTGACCCTCCCTGGGAAGGGTTCACTTCTTGGCAGGTTTTCCTGGAGATGGAGTCTGGACTAAGGTGACTCCCAGGTTAATATGGCTTCCAAAGATGGATGCCAGGCATTACATTCCAGACTCTTTGTATAAGAGGTGACAGGGAGCTGAGGTGATGCTTATGACCAACATTTTAGGCTCTGTTTGGATAAAGGGGCATCAGCTCAAGTCTGGCTACTTCCTGCAGGCATAGGGTGACGTGGAAGAAGAGGGGCTGGAAATTGGTGGGCTCACACTCAGCAAGAAGTGTGACTGGAGCAGCATCCAGTTTACTGTCATCCTGGAGCCTTCAGGCAGCTGCTTTTTGAGGGAGATGAGAAGGCAGGTGGCTAGGAGGAAAAATATTATTATTATTGGTCCCTTGAATGGGGCTAGCTTTGGAAAGTCATTAACTGCCAGAAAGAATGGGGCAGAGAAGTGTCCTGGTTGTACAGGTGAGGCTCTGGTATATAACTGGGACATAATAACAGATACAACCAGATTTAGTTGGTAGGTGTCCTTGATCCAGGAGAGTTGGTACCAATGGTAAAGTTTCAGGAGCTGATGCAGGTGTTGGCATTGTTTGTAGAGCACTTTGTCTCGGCCCAGACAGCAGGATTGAAACTGGGTGGGGTTAAAACAGGTTAAAATGGGCTCTGGAGGCTGTTAGTCTTTACCACTGATAACACAGCAAAACTTTTTCCCAGAACCTGCAGGTATCTGTTAGAAAAGTGGGACAGATTTACATCATGGTGTCATGCTAGTATTTATTAAGGATGTCTATAAATTATTAGGCTAGCTGGGTGATGGTGGTGTTATGGTTCAAATAAAGCAAAAGGCTATTGCTTTAGGTTAATTGGGAACTCTGGATTTTTAAGATACACCTGAAACTTGTTAGTCCTGTTAAAGGGGCTGTTAAAGAGACCTGTCTGCATTTTAGCAAGAAACTTAACAAACGAAGTAATAAATTACCAATACCTTAAGTCATCAAATGCGATTAAACAGATTCAGGAGGGATAAATGAGCAGAAATGAGACAGCTTTTTTAGCTACACAGGCAATCCCAAATCTCTCCTTAGGTCTTGGAAAGCATCAGCCTAGAAGTTAGACGTTAGATAGCCTCAATTTAAAAAGATTTTTGTAAAAGACCACCCAAGAGCATTTGAGTAATCGGCTTGAAATTGCAAGAGCCCATCTTGAAGCCTATGCCTATTGAGACTCAAGTCTGTCATAGTGCGTCCACTGGAATAACTCTTGAGTCAAAATGGCGGTGCATGAGAAATGAGCGGCAGACGTCTCCAAACACCCAAGTCTCATCTCAGCAAAGCCCGGCTAAGCCATGTTGGCCAGGCTTTCCACACGGCCACAACTCCAACGGAAAGCATGGTTGACAAAGCAAAGATGCGGAAATGGGCCAACTGGGGACCCTACTGGCCATGTACTCTGAAAGGGGAACTCACCAAAGAGGGTGCGGGAAGAGCGTTTTCCAACACGTGGCTGGGAAAAAACAGAACCCCTCCCAGTAGCGACCTCTGGGACAAGCTCCCCGTCCTCTCTGCTGACACAATTCCAATCAGATCAAATTAGACTAAATGAAAGATGCCCACATTTAATGCAGCGCTCCCTGGTGGCCGAGAGAGCAAGGCGAGGGAAAGGAGCCGGGACCACACAAAACTTGAAGACCATATGTTTCTTTTCTGGGGAGCAGTCTAAATAGCCTGTGGTAGTGGTCCACTGCTTGGCGGGCTTTTTTTGACTCTCCCTGGGAAGGGGGTCACTGCTTGGGGGGCTTTCCCGGAGGTAGAGTCCAGACCAAGGCGACTCCCAGGGGAGGGGACTTTCAAAGATAGATGCCTGGTATTACACCTAGGGCCAGTGGCAGGCCACTAGGGGCAGCTGGTCCCAGGCAGAAAGCCAAGGCGTCACTTTGGGTCACCCAAGGTCATGGAAGGCAGAGCTGTGGCTGGTGGGAGATGGATAGACATGCCAGGCAGAGAGAGTTTGGATATAGTTTATTTAGTGGGGAAGGAGAGGGAGAGGAGGGGAGAGGAGGGGAGGGAAGTGAAAAGAAGGGGGAGAGGGACACACAGAGAGAAACCGGGTTGGGGGAGAGGAGAAGAGGCAGCAGCCACCTCTTTTCTCCCTCTCCCCCTTCCCCTCCATAACCCACTGAATAAACTATACCCAATCTCTTTCTGCACGGTATGACTATCCATCTCTCACCGGCTGCGGCTCTGCTGCAGCCATGACCTCGAGTCATGGGGAACTTTGGGGAACGGCTGGCCTTTGGGGAACCTCTGTGCTGCTTATTTTAAACCATAACAGGTGGTACAAACCTTTAATCCCAGCACTCGGGAGACAGAGACAGGGGGATCTCTGTGAATTCGAGGCCAGCCTGGTCTACCAAGTGAGTTCCAGGGCAGGTTCCAAAGATACAGAGAAACCTTGTCTTGAAAAACCTAAAATAAATAAATAAATAAATACATACATACATACATACATGAAAAAAAGGAAGAAAAAAATTTATTATATTAGGCCATCTCTGTCACATTTGTTTCAATTGTGAGAAACAATGCCTCTGTGTGAGGAACCTGCCTGACTCCATTTTGAAGGAAAGAGTCATTATGCTCTATTGTTAAATATAAGTTTCTGTTTACTTTAAGAGCTGAGTTTCTCTTTTAAGTCTCTATTTCCTGGAACCTCCTAACCTACCCTAACTCACGGCCTTGACTCGTTTTTGAGAACACCTTATCCCCCCCTCCCCCAATCACATGGTGACCATGTGGTTGGTGGTGGCTGATTTGTGTTCGGTCTTGTTTTGTTTGAGAATTTTCTCCTCTGCTTCCTTACTGCTCCGTTGTCTCGTTCCTGAGTGTTAGGCTTATAGGCTTGTGTGGCTTTCTTTCTTTCTTCCCTCTTTCTTTTTTTTTTTTTTTTTTTTTTTTTTTGAGACTGGGTCTTGTGTATCTCAGGTTAGTCACCATTCACTGCTTAGCTGAAGATGACCTTAAACTCCTGATCCTCCTGCCTCCACCTCCTGGGTGCTAGTTTATGTTGTAGGGAACCTTGGGCTCTTCCATGCTAGGCAAGCACTCATCAACTGCTGCCTTCCAAGCACCAGCTTTGATTTTTACCTCTTCCCAAATTTCTCTCTATTCCTCCATCAGCACATTCTGGGTTCTGCCTTTTGCTGGAGTCACCTCCTTTTATAATACTGTTTCCCGTTTTCCAGGATCTGGACCCTCCTAGTGAAGTACTTGAGAAGCTCTTTGGTGCATTTGGGATAGTGCCTTTAACACCAGTAGTTTACTTTGTTTCTAGCTTTCCATTTCCTAGCTGGAGATTGGCAGGCTTCTGTCGTACTCAGAAAAGGGCATCTCAGCCTGTACGAGCACTTGTTGATCTTCAAGGACTTGGGCTCACAACCACCTGTAACTGCAGTTCCAGAGAGCGTGTTGTCTTGTGGCCTCTGTGGGCACCAGGCACAAACATGGTACATAGACATACATGCAGCTTTGCAACTACTCAAGATTTTACTTCTTAAGGATGCCCTAGGAAGGGAACTTGGGGCTGCTCTCTTTAACCTGACTTTGGAGACAGTTGCTGGTTTGTCCTTGAGTGTACCCCAATAAATAAATCAAGTTTGTTTCAAATTTGGCTTAAATTTTGTGGGAGTGGTCATATTCTTGTCCAATGGGATTGACATGTAGGTCAATTGTAGTAACTTTTTTCTTTCAACCAACCAAACATACAAACAAACAAATCTCAGTGTTGTACAGATGAATTACTCTGTTTGGTTAAATACGTGGTGAAAAATCTGAAAATCAAAACACTCTTTTAGGCTAATAAGCAGCAATGTCCTCATTGCTTTCTTAACTGGTGATTTGAGCAGGACATGCCTGCAGAAACAATGCTTGGTCCTGGAGAGTTATCCATTTTTTTTTAATATTTATTTACTTATTATGTATACAATATTCTGTCTGTGTGTATGTCTGCAGGCCAGAAGAGGGCACCAGACCTCATTCCAGATGGTTGTGAGCCACCATGTGGTTGCCGGGAATTGAACTCAGGATCTTTGGAAGAGCAGGCAATGCCCTTAACCACTGAGCCATCTCTCCAGCCCCCTATAAATGCTCCATTAAATACTTGGCTTTTTTTCTAGAGCTTTGTCTACGAACCTCACAATAACTGCATTAATTTTGTTATCTGGTATTTCCCAGCCACTGTAATGAGCTGTATAAACCAGTCTTCATGGCCACAGTTCATTGGATCAGGACCTAAGGTGTGCGAGTTGTTTCCTGGAAACTGCACAGTAGATGGGGAGAGAAATGGTGGACTCCGGATGGCTGTGTGGGTGGCAACCTCAGAGCAACACACACACACACACACACACACACACACACACACACACACACACGTGCGCGCACACACATGTCAAACAAAGGAATGAATGAAGATTATACTGGGGTGGAAGTGAGAACAGCAAACAAGGATATGATGAGCCTTTCTGCTTTTCAGAGATTTGGAGTCTGAGAAACAACCCTTTAGAACTGCTTCTTTAGAAAGTCTTTATCTGCTTTAACTAGCGAAAAGCCTTTTCTTTTACAAATGCACTTCCCCTGGAGGCTGAAAGCCTCTTCTAAGTTAGAGACCACTGAAGTCACCTAGGAGGAGGGGCGTGGAAGAGCCTCAGGCACTATCCAAACAGCCTAATTGCTCTTCTTTGTTTCTCCCACAGAAGGCAACTCCCCTCTACTGCATTTACCTTTCCCTGGCTGGAGACTGAGCCCCAGGAGGGAAGGAACTGCTGTCCACCGGGACCCTCCAATCTTCCAGTTTGGCTGGGAGAAAATAATAATATAAAAGGGATGCCCCAGGCAGGGCTGGTCTGAAACACCCTAATTTCACTCTGTGGAGGTAGGATAAGGCCCTTCCAGCATTAAAGAGGCAGCCCTCAGGCACAGAGAGGGTGTGGTGACCACAAGAAGCTACTGAATATAGAGGGCTCCTCTGGGTCTCCCATCACTGACTCCTCCTTCTGTATTGCCCCAGGCTAGCCTTCACTCCTCTTCAACTGGTTAGCTCTGGAGAGCCTCCTTTCTCACAAAGATTATTCCATTATTATTTTCCAAATTTGTTTTTCGAGGGGCATAGGGAATGTTCAAACCTAGCTGTCTGGACTATTTTACCATTTTGGCAGAATTCTGAATTCCATTAGATTTTTAAATAACTATTCCAAGCTAAAGAAACTCAGACATGTCTGGTAATAGAAAAGGGGCCTATACCTTCTGGGAGGAAAAACACTGTATCTTTTTTTTTTTTTTTTTCTGCTGCTTTTCTTTGTGTACCTGCCAAAGTACATAATAAGCAAACCCGTTCCTGCACTTGATTAAATTTAGAGCAGGCAAGGCCATTGCTATGATTTGACTTTATTGAAGCATGAGTATTTGTAAAATGGTAAGATAATGAGAATATATCGGAATCGGTCTATGGAATGGGTTTAATCAAGGCTCCTGACCTTGGAGTCGGAAAATACTTCTGTTCTTGCGGTTTCCATTTCTTTGCATTGTTTTCACCAATGATTTCTGCACATCTATTAAGCTATATCATGGGCAGAGCCTATAACTTTCTGGCTCTTAATATTTACAGAAATGTAAACCAGTTCTATTTTAAACTGCAAATCCTTTATTGTTTATGTGATCTTCAGCAAGTATATGTTATGCCCAGATCGCGGGGTCCCCCCAAAACCACCACAAAGTCCGCTCATATGTAAAAGCAAAGAGCCTTTATTTAAACTTAAGCTTCGAGACTCTCCATCTGTTGAGAGTAGAGAGTGCCCAGTCCAGTTTGGGGAGGAATTTACCAAAGAGGTTGGGGTCAGTTGGTTCCCAGGGTTGAGGACCCTGATTGGCTGATCTTTGTCTAATGTGCTTGGCAAAAAGGGACTAGGTGAGTCCTGGGCTCAGCAGCAACTCCTGGTCTCATCTTATCTAATGGTTGGGTGTCTGGTGCTTCCCTTTAGATGCAGGCCCTCCCTGGGTGGTGTCAGCTTAGGGTTTTTCCTCAAAGCCGGTGAGGCCTGGATCCCATGAGTGTTGCCAGGTTGTCCTGGGCCCTGCAGTATACTTTGCAATAGTGCTGGTTAATTTTTTGGCAACTTGACGTAATCCTTGAAGAGGGTACCTCAGGAAGAGGGTACCTCTACTGAGAAATTAGCTTGGCCAGACTGACCTGTGGGCAAGTCAGTGGGGCACTTTCTTGATTGCTGATTACAGTGGAATGGTCCAGTCCTTGTCCTGGGGAGGTTATCCTAGGAGACAGAAGAAAGGTAACTAACGGTGAGCCTGGAAGCAAACCATTAAGCAGCTTTCCTCCATGGTCTGGTCCAGTTTCTGCTGCCAGGTTCCTCCTACCTTGAACTCCCTTCCTGGCTTATGTTTAACGGGAACTGAAACTGTATGTTGAAATAAACCCTTGCTAACTCCCTCTACCCCCAACTTTTCCTTTTATCAGTGTTTTATCAGAGCAACTGAGATTCAAACTGGAACACTGTGTTCCTCCAAGTATTGTTCAGGAATGGTTTGAAATAGACCAGAGACTAAGAATTAACAAACATTTAGAGATCTGTATATAATTAAGATTTCTGTTTGCTTTGTTTTAAGGCAGGATCTCACTATTAGCCCTGACTGGCCTGTAACTCTCTGTGTAGACCAAGATGGCCTTGAACTCACAGAGGTCTGCCTGCTTTGGGCTTGCTGAGATGAAAAGCAGATACCACTGATCCTTCTGATTTCATTCTGCTCTGGAAGAATCACTCTATGCAACTATGGGTTTCTATAGTTCCACATTATCTAACTGGAGGTGCTTTTTTTTAATTGAAAATAGTTTTTTTCATATGATATATTCTGATTACGTTTTCACCTCTTCCAAATCCTCCCATATCCTTTTCACTTCTCCACTCACCCAAATGGAAATTCTTTATTTTTGTCATCAGAATACAAACAGATATCTAAAATAATCATGATAATAAGGAATAATAATATTTTAAATAGAATAAAATTAAGACAAACTACAATAGGACAAAACAAACAGAAAAAAAAGAGCCAAAGAAAAAGCAGAAAAAAACATTCATAGACACTGAAGTACACATTTGTACACAAAGAAAACCCACAGAAACAAAACCGGAAACCATAATATATAAACAAAACATCTATAAAATGAAAAATTAGCTAATCAATTAAAAAAAATCTAGATAAAGCATTATGAGAAAAAAATATATCCTAAAATACCTTAGAGGTTTTTTGTTTCTTTGGATTATTTTTATGTTAACTATTATGCCCAAATCCACGAAGTTCCCACAAAAGCCAACAAGGAGACTGAGTTCTGTATATAAAAGCAAAGAGTCTTTAAGCAAGTTTGCAAACTCAGTCTCTCCGCATATCCAACGTATTGGAATAAACAGAGAGCCCCAAGCTCAGTTAGAACTGGGTTTTTATAGTAGTGAAGGTGGGGGTGAGGTGTTTCTAAGGCTTAGGACCCCTGATTGGCTGACATTTTTCTAGGGGTGTCCTGGTGGATGTGTGCTGGCAGGGTGGTCCTATCTACAGCAGTTGGAATGTCAGACATTTCCTTTGGATGGTCTGTTTTGGGGTGCTGCTCAGGTAATCTCAGTTTGTGCTTCTCCCTGCAGCCAGGTATTGCTTCAGGGTAAACTACTGAGAGCCAGGCCTTTTATTAAATTTATCCATGGCCAGAGTTCTACTCTGGCAGGTGCTAATGGTTGGAAGTAAAGAACTTCCTTTGGGTGACCTGCCCATACTTAGCTTATCATGGCTGGCTCCCACATCTACCACTGGGCATAGGTGTAATCTGCTGGCCTGGTCTGTCACCTAGGTACCCTGCTCCTTTAAGAGACAAACTCAGCTCACTCCCAACCTCCCCCCCCTTTCCACCTAGGCAAGTAAATCTTCTACTTCCTCTCCAGCTGGCTCGTGTTCTCTCTCTCTCTCTCTCTCTCTCTCTCTCTCTCTCTCTCTCTCTCCCCCCCCCTTCTTCTGGAGAGACAGCTTTTGCTTCTCTCTTCTCCCCACCTTCTCCCCATTCCCCCTTCTCCTTCCATAACCCACCAAATAAATTCTATACCCCAGCTCTCTCTGCATGGCATATCTATCTGTCTGTCTCTTACCCGCCACAGTCTCTTACCAGCCAAGGGGACCCACTGAGGCCTCAGGTGGGCCACTGTTGCTCCTCGTGGGACCGCCGCTCCTTGTGGGTCGGGTCTCAGGCCATCACTGTTTTATAGATAACAGTTGGGCCTGCCTCTCCTTAAGTGTGGTTTGTATCCCCAGGGAGACTCCTTTGGAGAAAACTAATTTTTTCTTTGCGAGCAGTTATCAATTGGAGACAGCTTTCTGGGTTAGAGATGGGAGCTTGTATCTACTTCCACTCTCTGCACAGGGACCCTAGAGCCTTGCTCAGCCATCATCAGAGAAGCTTCCTCCTGCAGCAGATGGGAACAAAAACAGAACCACAAGTAGGCAATGGGCAGAGTGAGAGACCTTGGAACATTTGAATCTGAAAGGAGGTCTCCATCAAATCCCTTCTCTCAGGGCTTCCGGAACTCTGTGGAAGAGGAGGCAGAAAGAATGTAAGAGCCCCGAGGGGATGGAGGACATCAAGAACACAAGGTCTTCTAAGCAACGTCACGGTTGACGTATGAACTGTTTAGGATTCAGGCATCATGCCCTGTCATCTGGCAGGATGCACCTAGGCAGTACCCTGGCCAGTCCAGGGTCCTAGTCTGTACACAGGTGCCAAAAGGTCCCTTTAAGAGACAAGCCCTGCCTACTCCCTTGCTTTCTTTCTGCCATTTCCTCTGATGAAGCAGCTGTGTGTCTTTTTCTCTCTCCCCAATCTTTCTCCCTTCCCCACCTTCTCTCTCTCTCTCTCTCTCTCTCTCTCTCTCTCTCTCTCTCTTCCTTCCCCTCTACCCTTCTCTCAATAAACTCAAGTTCTGTCTGTGTGGTGTATTTGTCATCTGCCATGGTTTATTCCGGTAAAATTTACCCTTCTAAAGCTTTCTGATGCAGTTTGACAATTGGTAGCTTTGCCATTTGCCTTCTCGGTTCTCTGTAAAATTCAGTTCACAGGCCTCACTCTTCCGGAGCCAATACTACATCATTATCAGGCTCAAATGAGAAATGAACTCATAAAACAGATTTTTCCTGAGTGTTAAGGTGATGTCATAATGATGGGAAAGGAACGGTTGCTTTCAGGGGCACATGTCAAAATGCAAAGCTCAAGATGTGAGGGTCTAAGAACGTTTTAGGGCCCAAGAAGGTGTTTCGAGGCATGCAAATGCAAGTTATTAAGCTGTGTAGACAGAAGTTATAAAAGTCTGGGTATAAGAATGTTTCAGTGTACAAGCAAGTGACTTACAGTGTGTAAATGCAAGCTATGAAGGTGTGAGAAAAAAACGTTTAAATGATGGCAGAGGCAAGTGATTTGAGATGTTTGAAAGAATGAAATATGTTCCAGATTTCTCTCTTTCATTATGCTACTGTTATATTGTCCTAATATATGGACTCTGAGGGTCCATAGTCTTAATATTAATCAATAAAATTCTAATAAGCCATTAAACTAGCTCTGGCAGAGTATTGCCACCATCATAACTATAACTGCAAGATCAAGATTTTAAGTTCTCTTTGGTTTTTTTCTATTGATTTAAAGGGTCCTTCTCATTGTCACTGCCGATTCTGACATGAGTCTGCTGTCGTTTCTACAATACAGATTTCAGTATAAGCAGTGGAGATGCTATGTATATAAAACTTACTTTTTCACAAATACAAAGAATTCTTGTAAGTTCTAGGGAGTTAATTTGGAGGATTCACCTCGATCAGGTCAGGTGTACCCCTCCCTTGATTACCAGGATCCAAGAGCCCAAGTCTCCCTACATTTCCCCTGTCCTGATAGCATCTCCCTCAATAGCCAGGACCTAGAGAAACTTCTTTCCCCTTAACTTTTCCCCTAAACCTAATCTTGTCCTCTGTTCTGCCAGCACCTTGTCAGGTCCAAGAGGCACTGGACAATTCCCCAGAGCCTTGACAGCCATGTAACAACCAACTACCCCAGGACGTGGCATCACCCCAGCTTCTTTAGGTCCCCCAAGATTTCAGTTTCCACAAATCTGCAGGAAGCAGTCTTGACAACCTGGTGCCCCTATCCCTGTCCCAGGTAGGCTGCTGTCCTCTTTAGTCTCCCCACATTTTTATAATAAGAGAAAGATGGGATACAGGTATTATGCTGGTCTGCCCTGTCATCTGGCAGGATGTACCCAGACAGTACCCTGGCCAGTCCAGAGTCTTAGTCTGTATGCAAGTGCAAAAGGTCCCTTTAAGAGACAAGCCCCATCAATTCCCTCTCTCCCTTCTATATGCCTCTTCTTATTTTCTTTCAAATTCATGGTCTCTTTTTCTCTTTTTCCATTAATTATTGTTATGTACATATATGTATAATATATTTATTTGTGTGTGTGTGTGTGCATGAGTGTGTATTTCTAATGTATAACCTAATCAGTCTGTTTAAAGCTACTTGTATTTATTAGGTCTCAAAGAAACTTGGTGTAAGTCTCCCTCAGTATCTGTGACTCCGTCCAGCAATTCTCATCCATCTCCCTACCTTAAAGCTCTCCCTCTCCAGGGCTTGGCTTCTGTTTCCCTTCCCCCAGCCTTTCTTTCCTGTATAACCTCATCCAATTTGGCTACAAGGTCTCTTGCTCTCTTGGCACTTGGTGGGCTCTGCTCCCGGATCTCTGTTGGTTCATTTGCCTCCCCTCCTCTTCCTGTCTTGCTCTCCTCCCTCTCCTCTTATAACCTAGTTCAGTGTGTTGGCCATGTTTAGTCTGGACCCTTCCAGATGCCTCTGGCTTCGCTCATATCAAATATACAATATTCTGTCTCTGAAACCATACCCTGGGGGAAGCCCATGTCTGTAGTGGGTGGCTGCTTGTTCATTTCCCAGCTGCCTAGACCTGAAATAAGCACCAAGAAACTGTATTAATTAAAACACTGCTTGGCCTATCACCTTATGCATATTTCTAGCTAGTTCTTATATCTTAAATCAACCCATTTCTATTAATCTGTACATCACTATGTGGTTGTGACCTACCAGTAAGTTTGTGTTCGGCATCCAGCATCTCCCTCCTGTGGTGGCTACTTGGCTTCTTCTTGACTCTGCCTACCCTCTCTATGTATCTTTTCCAGTCTGGCTATATTCTGTTAAGCCATTGACCGAAAGCAGCTTCTTTATTAACGAATGGCAATAAAACATATTCACAGCATACAGAGGGGAATCCTGCAACGCATGTCCTTGTTTTTTTTTTTTTTCACTGATATGTTTTAGTGATTTCAACATTCTTAAATTTAGAGAAGCAGACCACTAGGACAGTCTAGGTGGAGCTTATTAGTAAAAAGAAACACAACCAAGTTCAAGGTCAGGAATTCCCTGTCTTTTGAGTTCTGTTCTTTATCAGACATTAGGGTTCTTTGCAAAGTCACTGCTTGCATTTGCAACTGTGTACATTAAGATCGACAATTACTAGAATGGATTCGACATTTTTCTTCCCCTAAACTAAATGCAATCTAGAAAGGCAATTACGATAAAATGCTGAAGGGAGTTTTCTCTTTTCATTAGCCCAGAATTACAGTAAAGAGACAAAATTGAGATCAAAGTGCACCACACATATTCATAATCTAAATGGAGAATTCGACTCTCAATAAGGAGGCTGCATTGTGCCCATCTACTTCAGAATTTGCCGTCAATCATGACACAAGAGATCCAGCCCAAATCATGTGAATGAGGTGGGCTTTGAGATAAACTCAGGCTCACACTTGCAATCCAAGCACTTAGAAGACTGAGACAGGAAGAGTCCTGTAAGTGTACGGCCACCTGAGATATTTCGTAAATGCCAAACCAACCTGCACAGAGAAAAGCACACATACTCCTGGATGAAGAAAAATGAGGATATGACTGTTTCAATATGTGGTTAAGCAGAAGGTTTATTTTAGATGTGAGGGCGAGTTCAGTCTGTGGCATCTGGAAGCCAGAATAATCATGGCCATCACAGGAGGGGTAAGGGAGTGAGAGAGGAAGAGGAAAGCGGAAGTGGACTAAGAGAGATCCAGAAGCTGAGCCATCGAGAAGTAAGGAGAGCAAGAAGGCAAGAAAGCACAGGTCCAAATGACTGAGTTGAATAGGGTCCAGAAGCTGGGGGAAGGGAAATAAATCCAGCCCTCGAGAAGGAGAGGTTTAAGATAGGGAAAAGGGTGAGAATTGCTGGGAGGAGCCACAAGCACTGACTGAGACTTTTCTTGGGTTTCTTTGGTACCTGTTTGGTTAGATGCTTCACCCCAACCCCTGGCATCCATATACCCAAAGAATCTGGGATGTTTGGGTGAAAGCGTCACCTCAGTCACTGGCATCCATAGATCCAAAAAGAGTCTGGAATGTTTGGGTGGAAAGTTTCCTCCTCTGGGAGTTGCCTCAGTCCTGAGTACACCTCTGAGAAAGCCCACCAAACAGTGACCCCTTCTGTAGAGATGCTCAAGACCGCTCCCACAGGGTATTTAAGCTGCCCTCCCCTGTCTTCTTTCCCCATCTCCTCTCTGAGATCCTAGAAGGCCACCCAGGAGGGCTGGCATTCAATCTGGGCTTTTTCTAATTCAGTTTGATTTGGTCTGATTTGGATTACTGTATTGGTGGACAGGTTTATCAGATCATAAAAACTTTTCATCTGGAGGTTGTTGAAATAGGAGTGGTGGGGCTGCGTCCCCAACACCCCGGCCACTTGGCTAGCTTATGCCCAAAATAACAACACACAAACTATATTCATTTAAGAACTGCTTGGCCCATGAACTCTAACCCTTACAGGCTAATTCTCGCACCTGGACTAGCCCATTTCTTATGAAGTGTGTAAGCACCCCAAGGTGCACTTCCCGGGAAGATTCTAGCCTACATCCATCCGGGGTTGGAGGAGCTTCATTGCGTGCATCTGCCTGGGAGAGCTGAGCATGGCGTCTCTGCTCCAGAGCAGAACTGGCGAGTCTCTCCAGAAGCAGAGCAGAGTCTGACCTCACTTCCTCTTCCGCCCAGAATTCTATTCTGTTTACTCCTCCCATCTATGTTCTAAGCTATGAGGCCAAGCAGTTGGTTTATTATAATTAAGCAATGACCTTCCTCCATCAGGAGGTCCCACGGAGGGAGCTATTTTTCCCACCGACTCAGGGCCACATGTTCGAAAACACCCTTCTCCTCCACACCTGCTCTCCACCAGGCTAAAATTGGCTTCGTCTGGGGAAGCTCTGAGTTCTAAGTCATTGCCTTAGAGGCCCAGGGTCTCACGTTGTTTTCAGGCCATCTTGGGGAATATGCGACCATGCAAGATGCCTGACCTGACCAGGACAAGGACCTGTCTTGTTGGGGCGGGCTGAGACAAGGGCCTGCCTTGTCTCTGTGGGGTTCCTTTGTCAGGAGATGTCCTTTCAAGGAATTCCTCACACCACTCTGGTTTTTTTTTTTTTTTTTTTTGTTTTGTTTTGTTTTGTTTTTCACAAAAGTCTACCACAGTGGAAGAGGTGCTTTAGGCTTTTGGTTTGGCATAGACTTGCAGGATGGGCACTCACAATTCAAGGTCTAACCTCCAAACGCCCTTGGGCTGCCTTTCAAAAAAAAATCCTTTTAAATTGGGGTTATCTGACATGTTTGTCCCTTAATGCCTAAAAATTTTTGCCAGCATAAAACAAAAAAGCCCCCATATGCCCATGGTTTCTGGATGCTGTACTCCCACTTCCCACTTCCCCTCCCCAACCCTCCCTCCCTGCTTCTCTCACTGTTTGCTGTTTGTTTGCATGTTTCCTGGCATGTAATCTGGTCATGCTGAGATTCTCTCTACAATGGATCCATCCCTCTGTCCTTCCACTCTAAAAATACATAGGTATTCCATAATTATGTTTCTATTCTCCTTTACAGAATCTGCTAATCTTGTCCTTAATGGGACCACTTGTGTGCTTGCCTGACTTCTATAGCCTACAACGGGATTTTTAAGTTGATCAGCTGACACATTTTCCTAAAAATAAAAAAAAAAGTTATGTTCGGTTGTGTATGTATATATTTAAATAATATGGCCACAGTATGCTTGTTTTATGTCTCTGTGTGCATGTGTGCTTGTTTTAAAATCTGTAAAACTTGTAGCTCCAGATTATAACTCTAGGAAAATACAAACACGTGGGTAGATGCCATAATTTTGCCGCAGCACCATCTTTGCTAAGTGTCCCACATGTGCTAGACCTACCAAGGAGACATTCTGCCTCCAATATTCTTTGGCTTACTAAAATATTTCTTCTAATCTTCTTGTCTCTACTAGCATTGATAAGCTGTAACTGATTGGGCAAACTATATGTCCAAATTTATCTTATATCTATTTTAGATATACATAACAGGTAATGGTACCCTGATTCTCAAGCGCCTTTACAGATTTGAGAGTATGAATTTAACAAAAGAACTTCTTATGATAAAGATATGCAAGCTATAGTTCCTCCAAGAAGATGCATGGTTGCAGAAGACCTTCTGCCTGGAGGCTTGCCTTTGGATATGCAAAGCCACCTTCCACCTCATCAACTTCCTGGACATTATATGAGGGGACTGATCATTTCATCTTGCCATGATAGGTAGACTGAACTCCCCCCACCCCCCGGAAATCTTTGGGCATCCTGGACTCAGCAGCTAAAGGTAAGTACCACTGCTAAGATGGGTGTTTGCCAAAAATCATGGAGAGACTTGACTATGTAGCTAAAAAAAAAGCTGTCTCATTTTTGCTTATTTATCCCTCTTAGATCTTTCTGATGGCATTTGATGAGTTAAGGTACTGGTAGTTCATTGCTTCATTTCTTAAGTTTCCTGCTAAAAGACCAGACAGCTGTACCTCTTTCACAGGCTTCTTAGTCCAGGATTAACACATTTCAGGTGTGTCTTCAGAGGTTCAGAGTTTCCAATTTCCTTTATCTGGTCTGGTAAAAACTAATTGCCTCTAGAGCCTATTTTAACCGCACCCATTCTTAAGCATATTTTACAGGTTGTCACTCTTGCTGTCTGGGGCAAGACCAACTTACAGAAGGTCTTTCAGATAATACCAACAACTACACTAGCTCCTGGAACTTCACCTTTGGTTTTTCAGGCTCAAATGGAAACCTACCCAACAACTAAAATCTGATTTTAAAAGGCATATCTGCTCTTATGTCTCATTCTTCATCCGTGCCTCTCATGTAAAATCAGGGCACTTCTCTGTCCCATTCTTTCTGGCAGTTAATGACCCTTCCCTTTCTCCTAGCTACCTGCCTTCTTGTCTCCCTCAAGGAATGGATTCCTAAGGTCTCCGGGATGCCTCTTTAACCACACCTCTTGCTGAGAGTGAGCCCACCAACTCCCAACTCTCTCCTCTTCCACATTAATTCCATACAGACAGGAAGTAGCCAGACTTGAGCCAAAGCCTGTCTACCCAAAGAGTCCGTGATATTTGGTTGGAAGCTTCACCCCAGCCCCTGGCAGCCATACACCCAAAGAATCTGGGATGTTTGGGTGAAAGTGTTGCCTCAGCCCCTGGCATCCATATATCCAAAAAGAGTCTGGAATGTTGAGTGGAAAGTTCCAGCCCAAGACCCCTCCCCTGGGAGTTGCCTCAGTCCAGGCTACACTTCGAAGCCCGCCAACAGTGACCCCTCCCCAGAGATGCTCAAGACCACTCCCACAGGATATTTAAACTGTCTCATAGGGAACAAACACATGGTTTCCTGGTCTTCCTTCCCCATACCTTCTCTGGGGGCTGGAATGTTACCCAGAAGCACTGGCGTCCATTCAACCTGAACTTTTTCTAATTTGGTTTGAGGTGGTCTGATTTGGATTCTTGTGTTGGCAGAGAGGTTTATCAGGCTGAAAAAAAATTTTCACTGACATTCCAGATTTTGTTGATGATCAAGACCAAAGTAATTTCTTCTGTCTTCCTGCTGAAATTTAGGTGATATGTTGGGATGCAGGAGGATTGGATTGATGATTGAAGAACTAGTGAGGAATGTAGACTGGAAGAAGTGTTTCCCTACCTGCTTGCTGGCCTGGTTCTGGGAGACCACCTGGGGCTAGTAAAGTACAGACAGATTTGGAGCCAAACATCCGAGGTTATATAATCAGAAGCTGGGGGAAGTGAAATGGAAGCCCAGCCCCTGGGAGGGAGAGGTTTAGGGTAAGGGTTGAGGGGCAAAGTGTTAGAAGAAGCTAGAGTTACTGAGACTTGTCCTGGGTTTCTTTGTGATGTGGCAAGTAAGAGATATTAAAGTCTTGAAATATGAAATTAGTTGATACTGAATTAGGTATTTGATACCTAGTAAACACTCATACACTATCAATTTTATGTTGTGATGACACATAAACAAGCTTTTCACTGTTGACACAATTTTCCATTTGCTGTCCCTTCTGACTTCCTGAAGGGGCTGTATTCCGATACTGACATTATATAAGAGCTTCTTGAGGATGGCTTCCTTATTGGTCTTCCGTTTAAGCTGCCAAGCTTAAAAACAGAATAACTTTCCAGCTGATACTATCCAAGATAGGTGACCTTCCTTGTTATAAGGCAAGGTTTGTGGTCCTGAGCCTCTTGCAATCAATGTTCATCCAATGCTAATCAAGCCCTCCTTCATACATGGCAGGCCCCATTTAGTTTGAAACATTTGATTTTGTGGCTTCTGTTCCAGTAAGGTATCTCTAATTTTTTCATTAAAATGTTATCTCATTTTATAACATTGATAACAATGTTATCAAAATAACTCAGTCTGCTTTTTCTTATTCTTATTCTTATTCTTATTCTTATTCTTATTCTTATTCTTATTCTTATTCTTATTCTTATTCTTATTCTTATTCTGGGGCAGTTCCTGGCTTGCTTTATACCAGAGCCGTGGTGTTCCTCTCCTCCTGGTTTCTGTGCAGCTACTACATAGAGACTCAGTGGATATGAGAATCTTGCCTGAGTTCAGTCGATCATTTATCTCATAGGGATTTGTTTTAATAAGAGACCAGAACCAAGGAGTGTCATTCAGAATCTTCCTATAAGATACTGACACCAAAAAAGAGAAGAATTTGCTTTTTTCTTTATTTGTTCATGCATCATTTTTAATTACACATGAGTATGTGCCTATGTGAATGTGAGTGCAAAGAGGCATGAAGCCTCAGGTCTCTGAAGCTAGAGTTACAGGCAGTTGTGAACTGCTCAGTATGGGTGCTAGGAACTGATCTTTCTTAGCCTCTAAGGCCATTTCTCCAGGCCTCGGTTTTGTTCTTAAATTCATAGCTATGAAGGTATAGGCCTGATTCTCCTGGGCAGAGGAGCATGACTTATAAGGAAAAAAAAAAAAAAAAAAAAAAGGAGCAGGAAAAAANAAAAAAAAAAAACAAAGAGGAGAGATAGGCAGACCCAAGAAAGAGGTAAAGGGTAAGAAGCAGGACGTTTATTATTGAGGCATGGATAGCGTCTGCTTTGGACTTGACTCATTTTCTCTTTAAAACTTGGAACCCGCTGCTGGTTTTGATTACTTGCAGCAGAAAAAGAGAATCCCTTCAAATCATGCTGTGGATCGAAGGAGGTTAAACTGCCCCTTGGTCACACTGTTACTTCTTCGGTGTGGGTTGACCACACACTGTGTTCTCGGCAATGAGGCGCTTCTGGGAAATGAAGGGCACCGGTGACATTGAGCTCAAGTGCAAGTTTTTAGTGGAACTCTTTTTTTAGGTTTCTCGGAGAAAATGCACGGGCCAGGTGAGGACTGGATTCTGAATCGTCATGCTACAGGGCACGCCCATGTGCAGCCCCTCCACGTGTCTCCGCCCCTGTGGCAACCAGTCTGCCTCTCGCTCTTCCACACCTTTTACTTTTTTTTTTTTTTTTAAATTAGGGTGCAGTTAATAAACAAATGCTCACGGGAAGCTTCCAGGTAACAATAGGATTCTTTGAAATGATGCTCATATGTTTTTCCTTTCTGTAATCTAGTTTAATGAAAATATATAGGCTGTAGTCCCTTGTGTGATTATTTCCTTTTGGGTATTGTAGGTTTCATCATTCAAGTGAATGAAAGAAACTTGGTCCCTTATACAGACTCAGTACAGGTAATATCTGTATGTGTTAGTCACTTTTGTTGTCCCCATGACTAAATACCAGAGAGAAACTAATGCATAAAGAAGGAAAGTTCACTTTGCTCACAGTTTTTGTGGCGTCAGTTCATGGCTGGTTGGTCCTGTTGCTTTGGTCCTATGGTGATGCAACATTGTGATGTGTATGGGGTAAAAACCCATTGACCTCGTGGTTAAAATGTGAGAAAGAAAAGGAAGGGGCTGGAGATCCAGTACCCACTTTCAAGGGAGCTCAACAACATCCACCAAGCTTTGTCACCTCCTAACACACCATACTGGCTACTAAGCCCTTTCCACTTGATCCTCTATGGGATGCTTGTCTAATTTATACTAGAATATAAATGCTAATCTAAGGTAAAGCTTAATGTTGACAACATGATAGAAAGGTTAAGGCTGAGTAAATGGTTTGAGTTTTATTAGTAACTATTTATTAGTCACCTTTATTCACCCACATAACCAAAGTAGTTAAGAGGATGGTTATTGGGCCCACAAGGTCTCATAACTGGAGCAGTGTAGGAAAGGCGCCCTATAGCTGAGCTGATAATTTGAAATCCACTTTTACTTCTTGGAATTTTTCCCATGGAATAATAATGTGTGTGGGGAAAGTGGGAGATGGTGGGGGTGAGGGTGAAAAATATTGACACAAACCTCCAAGTTCATTCTGAGGATAAAAATCAGGTCAGGAAAGCTGAGTGAGTAAGAGATAAATCTCTGTCTGAGGACCAAGAGAGCAAAGTGTTATATAAGCAAGAGAATGTGAGTTCAAATCCCCAGCATTCATGCTGGAAAAAAATGGCTAGGTGCGGTAGCATGGGCAGGATTCTAAAACTCGGGGTTACTTCTCTGTAGGAAAGCTTAGAAAGGTGTGGAAGAAAACATCCAAAACAAGTGACGAGATTTCAAAAACCATACTGGTACTGGTATCCACTTGTAGCATTCAACAACCCCGCTGTAAAATCCAGTCTCTGCAGGGAAGGGGAAAGGGGAAAGAATACCTTGTGTTCTCTCTTTCTGGAAAGAACCTCAACCCTACACAGCAAGATCGAAACCTGTGTTAGGAATACACATATGAGACTTCATATCCAAATAAACACATGGCTCAGTGTCCGATGATCCCTGGGATGTGAATAAAAACAGTACGTCCAGTCTGGTGTCTAATACGTTTACTTCCCAGCAGCATAATACCACTTTGGTCAGGTTGAACCACTGCACAATTTTGCAGCTCTTTCGTAAAAACAACGAAAACAATTGGAAAGACACGATGTACATGCAATGCAATGGGGGGAGGGGGGACGGTACAATTGGCCAATCCTTCCCTATAAAGATGAAATAGCCTTGGTTCATCTCTGCACTGTGTATGTAGAAGCCCTTAGAGCAGGGGTTTTTGTTCTTTCGGTTTTTTGTAGCACCAGATAGACACAGTGGCTGACAATAAATACGTCTGAAGTCATTGAAACGTTTTCACAAATAGAAATTTTCTGGATCTGAAACCTGGATGCCTGTCCCTGGCTTGAAGTACTGTTCATAAATGGATGCTATGAAGTAAGATTCAGTTCTCACCCTGTTTTGTTTTGATTTCTGATGCGATTTGTTGACTATCATGAGTTGTAAGTTACTAACATCTTTTATTTGCTACTTTGCAAATTCAGGGTATTTCTATATGCAACGACTCATCCATTTGAATATACTAGTGCTCCCACAGCCCACAGATCATGGTTAGGCACATGAACTATTGTGTCAGACTTCATGGGTTCAAGCCCCAACTCCACCAGCTAATCAGGTGACCTTGGCAAAGTGATGCGGTCTGTGCTTTCGTTTTCCTGTGTGTAAATCGAGCCTAGTGAGTAGAGCTGTCGTGGGGAGGTGTTTGGGAAAGCATTCGGCACAGAAGCTGCAGCCTGGTAAGAACTACTGCATGGTTAAGACTGTCACAACTGCCTATGTCACTGGGTTGTAGCTTTGCTTTATGGCTAAACTATGTGGCACATTTAAGGGGTATTTCAGAAAAGCAAGCTCACGTAAATTACGCAGGAAATATTTCATGTCTCCCATGAGGAGAGGGTTTGTTGTTTTTCTAACATGTGTGAAGGGGACCCAGGGATTTTGACCAGAATACGTGCTAAGGAGTCCCTCACCATGAACGTTAGGATGGCATTACATTTGCCTTCTTTCCCAATGCATTTGCAGAATCTAGCATGCACCAGCTACACACGAATATCTGTTAAATAAATAGATCCATGGAGACGTTTTGGGGGGTGACATGGGATCAATCTGAAGCTCAGGTACATTCTAGGAATCAAGGATGAAGAAAGTGGTCATGGAAAGCAGAAAGTTTAGAAACGATGTTTTCATTGACTGTGGACTGCTTTAACGAATAGAAATATCACAGGAGAATTTAATATGCTTGACAAAAAACTTTTTTTTTTCAAAAAGAAGCTAAAGCATGTTCTTCTGTAAACTTTGGAAATGAAGTTCCATATTTGAAGCACCCATGCCAAGTTGTCCAAGTGCTTTTGTAAGGAACTGGGGAGATTTTTTCCTACTCCTATAAATTTCTGTAAATCTGAATTCCCAAGCATTTCCCCTGACTTACAGACACTTAAATCTTTGAGATAGTTCTTGTAATTTGATTCCAGATCCTATCTTAGAGAAAATCCTGGCTCTGACTTTGACACACGAAATTCTTGTGCCAATTAATATGCTAGCCAAGTCAAAATTAATTCATATATCCCTTCTTGAATCATTCATTCATTCAACAAATAGTCATTGAGTGCCCCACAGTGTGCCAGTCCATCCACAGGGCTGCAGTCACATCCCTTGGTCTTATTTGGGATCTAAATAAGGACAGAATGTTGGGGGTGGTCTTACTCAAAAGGTTCCCTGAATCCTCAGGGAATGATCTTTATCTGTGTCACAATTTTGTCGGAAGCTCCTCTTTTATTTTATTTTATTTTTTTTATCTTTTTTTTTTTTCGAGACAGGGTTTCTCTGTGGCTTTGGAGCCTGTCCTGGAACTAGCTCTGTAGACCAGGCTGGTCTCGAACTCACAGAGATCCACCTGCCTCTGCCTCCCGAGTGCGGAAGCTCCTCTTAAATATCATCTATGAGTGCTTAAAAGCAAAGCCATGCTAAAAGGTGAAAAATCCAGGCACTCATTCACACACCTATAGATAGTAATAGATGCAGAAAGCAAAGTACCACGTTTGGTGCCCTGGACGTTCACCCACATAAAGGAAATAGAATCAGCTTGGTGTCACGTTTGAGAACCTCATTTGTAAATGGGTGTAATTTGTCTCTAAGTTCTTTAGATACAAGCTCCAGTTTTTAACAAGCCCCTGGATGCTAGACTTTTCATTTAGATCTTAGCATAGTCTTAAGAGATAGTGATGGCTCTCACCACTAGAGAGTTCCCTATTGATTACATGATTGAGGAAGACAAAGTCTGTTATTCTTCCAAAGTCGATTGTAATTTAGGCTCATTATCCCCTTGCAGTTGTCCCGTTGTAAATGGTGACAGAATCAAAATGGAAATGCTCCAATGAAGAGGTTCAGTGATTCCTTTACCTTCTGGGCTTGCCTCAGAAATTGCAGCAGGGAAAACGTGCAGAAGAGGTTTGTTGCACTGCCTAACCACCTTGTCCCGGGGAAAGAACTGAGATTCACTTCATCAGATCCCTGTTGAGAAGTCACAGCCGTTTCTCCCTAACTGTTCACACAACATTTCTTATATTTGTGTTGAACGGAATGGAAGAGTAGTCTATTCTGCCTTTTTCTTTGAACGGATGACATCAGCCATGGCAATGGCTCTATATGTGATTCTTTAGAAATAGAGAATGTCAGGCCAAATTGTGGTAGATTTGTCCTTCCTTTTCCGTCTTGCTTCAATGAAACTTCAGAGACCCATCGGTGGCACTGTAAGTCTTTGAGGATGTCACTTGTGATCACAATTTTAGGGAAATGCTTGCATTTCAACAAGCTGAACTTCACTGAAGTAAACCAGCCATTTGTATGTGAATCCCACTAAGACATATAACCTATCCTTGGCTTCTGTTCGTATGATGGATTGCTTCATCTCAACAAACAACCTGGTATACATTTATCAGCACGACACACTGTACGAATGAAGCATAAAATACAGAGACTTCTAGAAAACAACAGTGGAAAGCATCTGCTTATTTCATAGCTGTTTCTGACAATACTCGTATTGATGGGAAACCATATGTTGATTTCGAGATTAATTAAACGTTTAACAGCTACGTGAAAACATATTCATCTTAAGCTCCAAATTTATACAATGTACTGAAACTCATTGAATTGACCATTTTCTCACTGTAAGGGTAAGATGACTTCCTTTTATGAGAGTGTTGTGGCATCTTCTGAATAGCTTTAATATTTCTTTGTTAAATGATAACTAAAATATAGGTTTATTATTTTTTCTTATAAAAATGAAAACTATCTTTCAAACTGAATAATATTCATATTGTCTCCACTTCGTTCTTTTTCTCATGCTTGTCCCTTTTATTGACCTATTTTATATAACATTCCGGGTTCTTGCTGACACCTTCCCCAACTTCTCTCTTGTAAAAAATGATATTTTTCAGGATGGGAGCCTGTTACCGCAACAGAATTGTCTTGAAATAAATTGGAGTAGCTCTTGGCTTTCTCACTCTTTGTCACCTGGTTGGTGATGCACTGTCTAGAGCAGCAAGACATTTCTGTTGACAATAGTGCCACCCAACAGTGTGAAATAAAACATGCTGGGCAAATCTAATGGGTTTTGTTTAGTTTTAAAAAGATGGCTTGTAAGCCATGCTTCAGAAATTTTTTATGTTGGAGGACTATCTGAAATATCAGATTTGTTGTGTCTTGGTGGGGAACCATTTTCTGTTTGTAAAATTGGACATAGTAAAATATCTGACTCTATTTCAACAGTTCAACTAGGTTTAACTAGGCAGTTATTCTTTTGTGTGCGTGTGTGTGTGTGTGTGTGTGTGTACATTTTTGTGCTTAAGGTATTTACGTGCCCAGGTAGTTAAAAGTTTCCTTTTCATTACAGTATGGAAAACCATATTAGGGGCCTATATTTACCCTAAACTAAAAAAGTATTTTGTGTTCAGGATGCCCTAACAGATTTTTGTGAATGTTGAAAAACCTTATTGGGGATTTACAAGTGGGAATATGCAAACTAGAATAGATTTCTCTTTGGAAGAAGCAGCGTCTGTCATTTACAATACTGGTACCACTGGGTTTCACATACCTCAATGTAAGTGGACCACTACCTTTGATATTAGACTGTCAAAAATATACTGTTTGCATTTAGGGAAATTAATCAAAACTTTCTGTGATATATCCCCTTGGATGTATATCTATGTGTACCTATTATAATTCAGTTTTATAAATCTCCAAGATTTAAAATATCAAATAGTTATCTATGAAAGTACACCAATATGTGCAGGATGGGTTTAGACTTCTCCAAAGTTTATCAATAAAAATAAATAAATAAAATTTAACAAGAAAATATGGAGGCCTGGTTACACATACCAACTGAGGATGAGTTCATAAAGTGAAGATAATCTCTTACCAGAGTAGTAAACCTTGGTAAACGAAGAACCAAGTAAGAGCAAGTGTACTCTGGTCTTAAGTATTTTGTGGAATAAATATACATTATACTCTGTTGAAATAATAGATATAAACAATACTTAAATTTTCAAAAAGCACAGCGTTGAGTTCCAACTCCTGCTTTTAAATATTAAAAGTTCAGCTAAAATATGCTACTCTTCTAAGACACTCAGAAATGGATAAAAACAGAAAATAAGAAAGCCAACTGGTTCCAGGTTCTAAAGAGATTATGTAAGATAAGAACTTGCCATTTTCAAGAGGAGAATAGAGGTTGGGTTTATAACTAAATCAAATTCCAATTCGGACAGCTCAGCAATATAGACTATGAAACTGGTGAGGGCGAGGGACAATGTGTAGGTTCCTTTCAAGTGGCCACAACCTTGAACTGATGCAGTTTGAACTATAGCCTAATGAAGGGTTTGCTAACCTCCGGAAGAGCCTCAGACTAAAGAATCACTTAATCCTAGCCCTGGTGATTTGTTCAAAAGTCACAGACTTTATTCTTACACTGCTTCAGTCTGCAGACTGGAGAAGTCCCTCCCTCAACACACTGGGGGTTTCCACTGCCGTGAATGGAAGGTCTGAGTGGGTAAAAAGCGATGAGCAGGGGGCTGGTACCCAGAGGAGGAAGATGTTGAACTGCCGTGGTAAAGGATGGAGACAGCACGTGTTCACAGCTTTGTGACGGGTGCAGTTATTGGTGTTGCCTTTCCCTTTTTCTATGTGCTGGGATTCTGGAGCACAGTTTCAAATTCTTGACTGTCTGATGGTTGACCTGGTAGCTTTTCTTCACGGCCTAAAAATGGAGTTGGGTAGAGGAAGACAGTAGAGATAAATCAGTGATTAGGATTCATTTTTAAACTATAAATCACTAAAAATATCAAGAATATTCACTACATAATATCTTAGTCACTGTTCTATAGCTGTGAAGAGACACTGTGACAAAGGTACCTTATGAAAGAAAGCATTTAATTGGGGGTTTGCTTATGGTTTTAGAGGGTGAGACCATGAGCTTGTTTGGGGGACAGTATTGCATCAAGGAGACAGGAATGGCACTGGAGAAGTCACAGAAGGAAGCAGAGTGGCAGTGTGGGGAGAAGCTGGGCATAGTAATCTTTGAAATCTCAAAGCTCCTGTATGGTACACCTCCTCCAGTAAAACCACACTTACTAATCCTTCCAAAAACAGTTCTACAAAATGGGAAGCTAACATTCAAACATGGGAGACAATGGTGGTGTGCTGGACAGTATCATGTATTCGACA
The DNA here is from genome assembly GCF_014885135.2 of Alexandromys fortis. NCBI lineage: Eukaryota > Metazoa > Chordata > Mammalia > Rodentia > Cricetidae > Alexandromys > Alexandromys fortis. The sequence continues at coordinate 8,080,618 of NW_026067906.1, read as the reverse complement.
TAGGCTGGAGGCGTTTGAGAGCAGGGAATCTCAACTGAGAAAATGCCTTCATAAAGTCGGGCTGTAGGCAAGGCTGTAGAGCATTTTACTGATTGATGGGGAGGTCCCAGACCATTGTGGGTGATGCCATCCCTGGGCTGGTGGTACTGAGTTGTGGAATATATGAATATGTATATATACTTATATTAACATGTAAAGCTATGTTACATTTGTTTATGCTGTGGAATATTACTTTAACTGCATAAAGATCTGTTACATTTGCTTATGCTGCATTTGTTTAACGATGTAAGGATATGTGTTTAATTATGTAAAGCTGTGCCTACTTAAGGCACCTGACTGGTCCAATACAGAGCTAAATGGTCAATAGCTAGGCAGAAAAAGGATAGGCGGGGCTGGCAGGCAGAAAGAAGGAACAGGAGGAGGAACCTAGGTTCAGGAGAAGAACGAGAATGAGAGAGAGAGAGAGAGAGAGAGAGAGAGAGAGAGAGAGAGAGGAGAGAATGAGCAAGAAAATGAGGGATGTGCCTGGGGCAAGAAACCACACAGCTGTTTGCCCACCAGTCAGATACTGCAGGAAACAGAGAAGTAAGACGTACAGAAGGAAAGAAAAGTAAAAGCCCAGAGACAAAATGTAGATAAACAGATTAATTTAAGTCAAAAGAGCTAAGAAAAGGAGCCGCCTAAGCTAGGTTGAGCATTCATAACTAATAAGAAGTCTCTGTGTCATGATTTGGGAGTTGGTTGGTGGTCCAAAAGAAAAAGCCTGGTAGGGTTTTAGGTGTTGTAAGAAAGCAGACTGAACAAGCTATGAAAAGCCAGCCAGTAAGCAGCACTCCTCCATGGCCTCAGCATCAGCTCCTGGCTCCAGGTTTCTGCCCTGTTTGAGTTCCTGACTTGGCTTCCCTCAGTGGACTGTGATTCAGGATATGTGAGCCAAATAAACCCTTTTCTCCCCCAGGTGAATTTTAGTCGTGAAGTTTCATCACAGCAATAATATCGGTAACTAAGACAGGGAGGCATTCTCATTGAAACCACCACAGTGACAATGGCTTGGATTATGCGGGGCATCATCATTCATTCATGGTCTTCCACATGTGAAAAACACAAAACACAACAACAAGAAAACCCTGATATTAAGGAAGTCATTGATGAACGTGACAGGAAAAGCTGTAACATTTCCTGTTTCAATTGTTTATTTCAAAATGAAATAAAGAATTGAGTTTGGAAACATTTCAAGTACTTAACATTTGTTCCTATTAGTTCTAGATGATTCAAATTCTCTCCATGAAGGCAAAAAAAAAAAAAATCCAAGTAGCATTCATATTGTAACTATAACACCACAGCATTTAGCAATGCCTTTCCTGAGATGGAAGCCTTCAAAGCCTTTGGCTGACCAGTGGGAAACACCAATATCCCTTGTCGGAGGCAGAATTTAAGTCCCCCCTCCCCCAAGGTCAGTCTGGCACCACGTAGAACAGGCAGTGTCATTTGTCTGACCAGGTTTGGGGGTGCTGCTCCCCTGAACCCCTCCCTCAGAACTGTCACACTTCAGCTAGTACAGAATCATTTCTCCCAATCTCTGTTTTTAAGGATGCTGCTATTTTTGCTTCAGTCAATGCCACCAAATGCACAAAATAGATTTCCAACAAATTGTTCTGCCTACTCTTCACTGACCCACTGGCTGAAAGTCTTCTAGTGATGCGCCAGCAAGCACAGGGGCTACAGAATACACACAGACATGTAAGAGGCCACGGGGCAGAAGCAAAGTGCCTTCCTGCATTGTATAAAGTGTGAATTCCATCAGCATTTTAACCACTGCAGAATCAGTAGCAACAGTTTATCATGACTGAAATGTACGAAATGGTCCCTAATTGATGTGTTGTATTGACTTACATAGTTCTCCTTTCTTATTTAATCTTCATAAGACAGCATTCTATTCAGATATTTTGTGTTAAAAATTTGTTGAATTTAACATTTTCTTTGACCAATGAATCTATTTCCTCGATTGACTCTTCAATGCCCGAGATTCTCTTTTCTATCTCCTGCATTCTGTTGTTTATGTTTGCAACTGTAGTTTCTGATCATTTCTCCAGATTTTCCATTTCTAGAGTTCCCTCAGTTTGTGTTCCCCTTATAGCCTCTATTTCAGTATTTAAGTCTTGAACCTGATTAAGTCCTTCATCTGTTTGCTTTTCTTTTTGGTTTTCTTTAAGGGATTTGTTGATCTCTTCCAATTTTTCATTGGTCCTTTCTTCCATTTCTTTAAAGGAATTTTTTCATTTCCTCTTTAAGAGCTTCAATTGCCTGGTAAATTTATTTTTAATGACATTTTCTTCTGCTTCATCTATGTTGGGATGTTCAGATGTTCAGGTCTTGTTGCTCTAGAACTACTGGTTTCTGATGGTGCTCTACTTCTAATTGTGTTGATGAGTATATTCTTACTCTACTGTCTACATGTCTTTTCCTCCAATTGGTTCAGGTGGAACCTGTTCTTCTGGATTTCCTCTTCCTCTAATTGGTGAAGCTGGGGTCTTTGACTCCCTTGAACGCTCCGGTCAGTTACAGGCAAGGTTGAGCGTTTCGGTAATGGCTCCTCCATGTGTATATAGGCCCAAAACTCAGATGTTCACAGCTCCCGGCGGTCACTCCTCCAGGTGCAGGTGGTGTCTCAGTTCCAGTGGTCGCTCCTCAAGGTGCAGGCAGAATTGGGGCTGAGGCTCTGGATAGTCTGGATAGTCGGATAGTCTCTGGACACCACTATTGTCACCACGGCCTGCTGACTGGTACTGATGCTGTCTCCCAGTGTGGTTCAGCCTGGGCCTGCTGCCTGGTGTTGACATTGTCAAACCTTTACTCTGTATTGCCTTGTGTCTCTCCTCAGAAAGAGTTCTTGCTTGTATTGTTTCATAAACATTAGCATTCTTGTTATTTCTGCTCCAGATTTCTACTTGATGGACTCATATTTGCTTTTATTGGTTCACCCTATGGGTTCTACTGTTCCCAGTGCCTGGGTCGGTGGTTTTGGCACAGGAGGTAGAGCAAGATTTCGGAAATGATGAAGTAAAAGGAACAGGTGTAAAGAGCAGATGGTAGGGTCAGTGAAGCAGATGGCAAATGCCAACTCCTATGTTCATATGTGGGGGTTTGTCATGGTTTCATAGTTGATGAATTCTTTGCCCTATCCTTGCCCAACAATGGAGTGCAGGAACAGGCGTTGTCTTGGGACTTTTCTTGGACTAGTAATGCAATGGTTTAAATAAAATGGTGCAGTGCCTCGAGGGTTGGCAGCGGGCGGGCCACTAGGGGGAGCTGGGTCCCATGAGGATCCGTGGTGGGTACCAGACAGAGATAGACAGGCACACCATGCAGAGTGAGTTTGGTTATAGTTTGTTCAGTAAAAGGGAAGATGAGGGAGAGAGAAAGAGAGAGAGAGAGAGAGAGAGAGAGAGAGAGAGAGAGAGAGAGAGAGAGATAGGGGTGGGGAGGAGAAGAGGCCTCAGTCACCTCTTCAGAAGAGAGACAGGGCAGAGAGAATGCAGGCTTAAAGAGGAAGAAAAATCTGCTTGCCTTGGTGGAAGGAGGGGAAGTGGGGGAGGGCACTTTAGAGACAAACCCCGCCCACACCCCCTTCCTCTGAGGCAAGGGGATCTTCCTGCACTCTGTACTGTCTCTCTTTGGAAGAGGTGGCAGCCTGTCCCCCCTTCCCCCCTCTGTTTCTCTCTCTCTCTGTTCTCTCTCATTCTCTTTTTCCCTCCCTCCCTTTTTCCCTCCCTCCTTCCTTTCCTCCCTTCCCTTCCCTCCCATAACCCACCAAATAGACTATACCCAAACCTCTTTCTGCATGGCATGCCTATTTGTCCCTGTCTCTCATCTGCCACAGCTCCCAGTGGGAGTGGCTGCCCTGTCTCTCACACACTGCCTCCCACCCACCTGGGACCCACAGAGGCCACGGGTGGTGTGACCTGGCTACCCATCGTGGTTCACCACTGCCGCCCCTTGGGGAACTGCGCCATTTTATCTAAACCATTACAGTTAATATATGAAAAAGTGTTAGTGTTTCTCTTGTTTTTTATTCATTAAAAATCAGAGTGAAAATCCAAATGTATACATGAAATCATGTTTTCAAACTAAAAATCTGTATAAGATGAATAAACACAGTACACTCTGAAAGAAGTGCCATCAAAGGACAAACCCTATAATTATATTGTATGTTTAGATTTCTTTCATGTAACTTTGGAATATTCATATATTTACATTTTTGGAAATGGGATCTAATCTAATGAGGATAAAAGACAATTTTAGTTTGGCAGGATTTAAAATTCACATGGGTATGGAAGATAAACCCTGTCCGACTTATATTCCATCTGCTTTTCTTTCTTATCTGTTTCCCATTCACAGTGACTTCATAATTTCAAACTTCTCAGATAACATACATTACCTCTGATTTGGAGAATATGAAGTTATATTTCATCTGGTAAGCAGTGAGACTGTATCTGACAGCTATTCTGATTTGATTATCTGGTCTTGACTTGAATGGCAACAAAAATTCTCAAAGATCTGCTTCCAGTTAAACAGATTTAATAAGCTTGAAAATCCTTAAGAATGACTGTAGTATAAATTAGTAAGTGTTGTAAATCTTTTCTGACTCCTTAAAGATCAAGGTAACTAAAACATCAACAAGAGCTCACGTGGGTCTTTTTGACTGTATTCGACGTAAAATCCACGAGTGACGTGACTTGGGTGTGCTTTTATTGTTCTTAAAATAGTCACATTTAATCTCAAGGGGCTGTCGTTGTGTACGCACCAGCTCTCTTTATGGGCATAGATACAAAGATCATATTCAAGCAAACAGAACTCTCCCACATTCTGTGTCAACAACAAAAGACACCTGGTGGTTTTGTTTACTGGTAAAATATGTAAGTGGATTTCTAATGAGCTGTGGGTAATATTGAAGTGACTTAATAAGGAGGGAACAGGGACTAGAAATACAAATGGCTGTATATGTCAACGTGTATATTTCCAAAGATAACTGAAGTAACAAAGCATGGGCAGCTTTCACAGTAAGCTCTCAGAAGTCTGACTGACACATACTACTTTCAAAATATCCCTGGGCAATTTTACTCAGGGCAAACATCATAAATCACCCAGGAGAATAGCTATGAGCCTGTAATACCAGGAATAGAAGAAACAATAGCATTAGCAGAACGCATGCTAGCGATTGATTAGAGAATCATGGATTTCCTCTACTACCAAAAGGACTTTTTGATAAAATTCTGAGAGTACCGAATCAGTAACTGAGGATAAATCTTTAGGCATAATGTCTATTCTATTCATTGTATTTATCCCAACCACACAGTCTATGCCAATCCATCCCTTGCCTGGATCACTGTATCTTTCATATATATATATATATATATATATATATATATATATATCCAACTTGTCTCTTTCCATCATAACCCTGTAATTCTCTATTGTCACAGAAGCTGAATTATCTTTATAGAACATAAATCAAATCATGCCACCTTTTTGCTTAAAAGCCGTCATCACGTCCATCATGTCCCATTGCAATAAAATCTAATTTCTTTAATAGGGTGTGGAGGCTTTCTGTACCCAGTCCCTACACATCTTTTTGACCTCACAGCCCACCACTGTCATTATCACTCATTGTTCCCACCTCTTAAGGTCTTCTTTCTGTTCTTCAAATACAAACGGCTCATACACTCTCACACTGGTCATTTCTTCCCTTATTATGTCCTTGGGGGCTGCTCCTTGGCACTCAGTTTCATCTCAGATGCTTTTTCCTTTGAGAACTCTGCATCTTAACTGACCACCTAGCTAGAGTCCATTCAAACAGTCTCCATTTAACTTTTCAAAGTACTGCTCCCAAAAGGATGTAGACTTCTTTTCTTGTTTAGTTATTAATTACCCCCTCTAAGCAGAATGCATCCCCATGAAGACAAAGTGTTTTGCTTCCTGGACAATGCCTGTCCACAATTGTGCTAAAAGACATGCGGTACTGAATCAAAATACTTTGGGGAAAAATATAATTTTAAAAATGTATGTATGTGTGTATTATTTCATTATTTAGTTAGTTTATCTCTTGCATGTCTAATTGTCTATATGTATATTATGATTGTGATGTACTCTCAGGAGCCAGAGAAAAGCATCAGAGAACTTGGAGCTAGAATTACAGGTGGTTGTGAGCTCCGTGATGTAGGTGTTAGGAACCAAATCTAGCTTCTCTGCAAAGTTGGGAAGTGCTCTTATTACTCAGCCCTCTCTGCAGTCCCTAAATATACCCAGAGAGAGAAAAAAACCTCACCATGTAGCTTTCTTTTGTCACAAGTGTCACTTAAAAAAAAAGACACGTCTCATGTCTTATTCAGCATTTCTTTTAAGCAAACAATAAACCAATATGACAAAATGGATGATCATCATCACCTATTGTCACTTTTCTGTGAACATTTGAACATCCTTTTCAGGACACATTTAAAGACAACATAGTACAAAATACCTAATGATAAATTTGCTCTTTTTCAGTGAATAGCTTGGAAAAAATAACTTTAGAGCATCCTACACTTGAGGAAGGAGAACCACAATTTCAAGCTACTTCTTAATGGTGGCTGATCACAGCTTTAGACTGCTCATCTCAAAGATGTGGCTTGTGGTGGTTTGAATAAGAATGGTCCCCACAGACTCATGTTGTTAAATGTTTAGCTCACAGGCACTGTTAGGAGATGTTGTCTTGGAGTAGATATGGCCTTGATTGAGGAAGTACATCACCGTGGGGGTGGACTTTGAGGACTTATATGCTCAAGCTAGGCCTAGTGTGGCAGTCTCTGCTTGCTGTCTGTGGATCCAGATGTAGATCTTTCAGCTCCTTCTCCAGCTCCATGTCTGCCTATGTGCCCCCATGATAATAATGACTCAACCTCTGAAACTGTAAACCAGTCCCAGTGAAATGTTTTCCTTTATGAGGGTTGCCGTGTTCATGGTGGGTGTCTTCACAGCAACAGAACACTGACTAGGATGTGGCTTTAATGTTAATTTCCTGGATGGTTGGTTCTTCAGAGACTTAGGGGTATGCGATAAAGGTGTTCCTAACACATAATAAACACTTCAAAAGAGACAAATTTTACTATTAACACATTTTTTTCTTGAAAATATATGTAAAACTTAATTTATCCTTTCTTGTTGTGAAGTGAAAGTTGGGAGAAGGTAAGAGTCAGATGTTTTTCAAAACCTTTGGGATGTCAAATTGTGTTAGCTGTCATTTTGCTGCTTCATTCTTCATGTGGAACACGTTTCCAATACTCTATATCTCTCTCATCTAAAGTATATGTAGCCAGGAATAGCACTGTACTGGGTGAAAACTACCAGTCAAGGGCATGAGTGGGCACTATAATCAACTCCCATTCCTACTTTGGCAAAAAGGATGAATTGCCTGAGTTTACAAAAATGCATCCTAAAGCCAGTATTTACCCCTGTTGTAGGACATTATTTCCCCAAATACCTTACATATGCAGGGACTATAGCTGAAAGACACATGGTAATGGGATAACTTGTTTATATTTTTGGACACCATTGCCTTTCATTTGATTAATCTCTTTGGGGTGTCTCTCCTGCCTGACAGTTTTATTTCAGCTGGCCCAGGAGCTACTTTTAGGCAGTGAGGTGCTTGCATGCAGGGAGGAGGGCGGGTCTCACCTATGACATGTGGTTTTGTTGTGGTTGCTGCTGCTGCTGCTGTTGCTGCTGCTGAATGAGCAATTGTTGCTGCTGCCGGCGCCGGGCTGTCCGCAGCTTTTCAAAACGAGCCTCCATCTCCTCCAGGACTTTTGGGGTGTATCTGACCACCAGCTTCACACTGTCCTTTGCAGCCTTGAGTAGCTCCACAGCTTTCTCGTGGTGCTCCCCTTCCACACTCTAAAAAGACAAGGGGAGAACTCATTTATTCCCTCTGGGGACTAATCTGAAATAACTATCTTAGTAAAAAGCCAAACTCGGTGGCAGGCATAAGGTCTTCTCTGTAAATTCCATTTCTTACAAGGCTGAGATAAGAGGGTTTCGGCGAGTTCAAAGTATGAGTCTGGACTGCATTGTAAGCTTCAGGTCAGCCTGGTTTACAATAGGAAAACCCTAGTTCAAAAATAAAAATCAAGGGCCTAGCGTTGTATCTCCGTTTGTAGGATGCATGCCTAGCATGCACGATGCTATGTAATCTGTCAGTATCATATCCAGTCATAGTTTGGGGGACATGCTAATCCCAAAGCAGAAACATCAGAAGCTCAAGTCACCCTTGGCTATATAGTGAGTTCAAGATCAACCTAGGGTACAGGATATCATATCTCAAACAAAACATCATCATCATCATCATCATAATAATGGAAACAAAAGTTCTCTCCTACAACAAAATCCTATAAAACTACCAACAAAACATCTGAAGTCTGCAACTTCCAGACCACATTGTAACCAAGACAACAGCATCACCATTATCATCTGTGCCTGTACCTGAACTTCAGGTTGGTTAGACTCTATTAAGATGCAGGGTGATTATGATAGTTTGAGTCAGGAGGGCGAAAGTCAGGGAAGACCTAATAATAAGCCAAATATTCAAAAAGAATTTCAGAATTTCACCTGGAAGGGTAAATGAATCAAAAATTTCTTTTTTTGAAAAAAAAAAACAATAAGTTAAAAATTGCAATAAAGTTAATCTTTCTCTACCAGATAATAATCCCCATTAGGCATCTACAGTGATTGAAGTACTGAAATTTAGACACAAGGCAAAGATTATTAGATAACGATGCCAAAACAAATAAATAATAAAATGTAATTGATATTCCGTTCTTGTGCTCTAAACGTAATGTCTTTATTAAGAAACTTAATGCTATGAATTTCAAAAGCTTAAAGTAGCCTGGGGGGGGGTTCTTTCTCATCTTGCAACGAAAGAGAGCGAGGACTGGAATCTCAAAATCAGATGCCAACAGTTTAAGTTTCTGCATTTCAAACCCTGCTCAAGAAGAGCAATAAAGCAGAGAATGCTGGCAATACAACAGTGAATTTATTGAGTTTTTCACAGGGGGCTCTCTTACAAGTCCATAAGCAGAGTGGATCAGTTATACATGTGCTTAAATAATAAAATACAGATGTCGCATAGACCCATGGGAAGGGAAGTGTTCCATCTTTTTATTAACCAAAGAAGTAGGGATCAACATCACATATTTTATTGTAAAATTTAAAACGGTAATTTTGCATATAGTATGTAAACAAGCATGTGGGGAAAGGGACTTTGATCAGTTTAGTGAACTCTAGCACAGTTTTTCTGGACGGTGCTCTTGTTACTAACTGAAGAAAACAGTCTATTATTATAATGAGTATTTATACTAAGCATTGCATTTGATATATACCTGCAAGTATGACATCACAAAAATAAAAAAAATGATTAGAGTTGGGGATTTTGAACATTACAACAACCTGGACAACATTTGGGAAAACGGATTATTTCAAGTGAACCAAGAGCTGCTGAAGATAACCCTGGTGAGATTCTCTAGGGTGGGAAAAAGATGTAAAAGGGAAGAAAGTGGCAGTTAGATTCGTGATGGTATAAAGGACACTGCCTGCTACTTCCCTAGAGCCAGCCAGCCAGCCAGCCAGCCAGCCAGCCAGCCAGCCAGCCAGACAGCCAGACAGCCAGCCAGCCAGACAGCCAGCCAGACAGCCAGCCAGCCAGCCAGCCAACAGGTAACCCTCACTTTTCCAAATTTAAGTGCAATTTTTTTTTGTCTCATTTGAACTAAGTACAGAGGGGAAAAATGATGACAAGTATAGATAGAGCCTGGGTGAGGCTTAAATATTATCAGAACATCTAAGCGTGGTGGAGACAAGGTGACCATTGGCAAGTTGAGATTTCTTTTCACACCACAAGCATAAGAAGAACTTGAGACACATATATATGACCTATGAAATGGAAAGAAACTATTAGATCCCAATTATATCTAAAGAAACTATAAGACTTCAATTATAACTTGGGATTAACAGTTACAGATATTTTAGAGAGTATATTTAATTCAGTCCCTTGCCTTCAGGAGATCGGTGTGGGAAGAAGGAAAATAAGCTTGAATTTAGCAATTTGATCAGTTGTCACTGCTGATGGTGGCGACATCTTGTTTGTTTGAGTGCCAAGCAGACAAGATGGGGTTATGATGTGGCCATAGTGAGCTGGAAAACAATTCATGTAGCTGTGGCCCTACGTGTGCATTAAACAAAAAGAGAGGCTTTACGCAGTCTTTAGGTAGAGAGGATTTTTATCTCAGGCTAAAGCCTAAGAAAATAAACATGATTGTTGATTAATTCATTCTTTGGGCAATTCATTCAATCATTGATAGTCGCCAATAAGAGTTTTATTAAGCATTCATCTTAGTGGTTGTATTTCACAAAATTTTCAAGGAAATAAAAGACAAGAGAAAATATTGACAACAGAAACCTCTTTTCAGTTTGTTTGTAATTACTTCGTAATTTGTCCTAAGATGATTTATTACGGTGTAGGCGGTTGATTTCAAATGAAAGCTTGATTTGTTTACCCAAACCCTTCTGTATTTTTCTGCATTAAAACTTAAATGGGCTTTTGTTTTATTGTTTGGTTTTACAGAGGTCTTATGTACCACAGGCTGGTCTAGATTATTATCTGCAGTAGAGGGTGACTGTCAACTTTGGCACTCCTGTCTCTCCTTCCAAGGGTAGGATCAAAGGTGTGTGCCACGGCACCAGATTTTCCTGTTTAACAACAGTGGTACACCCACTCCTGAGGGCAGCTGGTCAACTTCCACAACTTGCTTTTGCATTTTTGTGCGATTTGCTTTCATTTAGGAGGGTAGAAGATTCTGGGGGAGAGTCTCTTTATTCGTCTTTAAGCATGATGGTGCTCATTCAGAGGGTCACCAGAGGGCCTAGGCACTACTGCAGGGGCTACCAGGCACTCATGACAGAGGAGGTAGCAGAGAAAAAGCTGAATCCCAAACTTCATACTCGGGTCCTGGGAACTACTGCCACCATCTCCAATGCCTGGCTCTGACATCTCTCGGGAGAACTCACAAAGAGCAATTCCCATGCTCTTCAGATTTAGAAACCTGACCTAGATTGTGACCACGATTCTTCTTCAGGGGCTTACCAGCATCAGTAAGTCCTTTCATCCTCTTCCACACCAGGGCACAAAACTGCCCTAGAAGCCGAGGCCTGCACTCTCTTATTTCTGCTACATGGAAACACTTAAAAGGCTGAAAGTTTGACAGTTCAGTCATAGAATGAAAATGAAAGTGGACTGCAGAGGTTAAGAAATATAAGCCTGTTTGCAGTTCATTTCAAATACTCTGATGCTGCTGTTTTCATCAAAAGTCTTCACGTTTGTCTTCAGGATCACTCAGGGCACCACACTTGTTCCTCTGTCTCTGTCTGTTGCACTTTGACAGACATATGTTTGTCTTGACTTGCCATGTGTTTATCCCCAGAATGCTTTTAGTTCCTCAGTAAACTGTTTAAATGGTAGCAGATAGGTTGACAAGCCTCCTCTCTTTTTCTTTTCTTTTTTGAGTTAGAACAAAGAAATGGATCACAAGCCTATAGAAGTCTAGTTTTGTGAGTTAAAAGAGGCCAGAACACTTGCTCAGTTAGGGAATATACCTTAATGTGCACTGGGAGTAGGCATGTCTTCGGCCCTGAAGGTTTAGCATCCTTCACCCTTTGTATTTTATCTATTTCTTACTCTTGCTGGATGTATCCCTTGTTTCTTATTAATTATTTAAAATATGTTTTAAACTGGGATACATTATAAAGTTTATTTTTAAAACAAAACTGTCTTTAAAAAGCTCTTTTAATTTATTTGTTGTTTTCTTTTTACAACAGTTGCCTGAGATTCGACTAGTGCTGGAAACGTTTGACAAGAGCTTTCTTGTCAAAGAAACACTGGTAGGGGCTGTGTTTCTTACATGTATTGAGGAGAGTTGGAAAGGCTTCCAATGTTGAAATGAAATATTTTCTCCTTTTAAAAACCAGAATCATATACTTTTGGTTTTTCATTCCCTTGCTTTAAGGGTTTTATTGCATCTCTTACAATTTGAAAGAGTTTTTAGAAAAAAAATTAATTCAATGCAAGTCTTCCCAGTGGACATCTAGGAAGAGGGTTTTTAGATGTGAATGGTGATGGAGAAGGCATGTATGTATACCAGACATTCAGGAAAGGTTTGAGAACAGTGTAGTCCTAAAACAGAAAAACACTCAAGGGCTGTGAACATTCACCATAGTGAATCAAGCCTACTGCGAAGAGTGGTCTCCCCAATCCTGAAAACATTCACGTCTGTGTTCAAATATTTAACACTTATAAAAATCAATATGGACAAGTTAAAACAACTTTATAACTACTCTTTGAAATTCAGGAGGAAGGGCAATAAAATCCTTAATCTGTGGAACCGCGAGTGCTGGGTTTCCTGGAAGGTAAATGTATAAAGAAATGTTTCCATTCCGGAGCCTGAGAAAGAAATGAGCTCAACAAATAACCCACTGTACACTTGCTTTGTTAGCGATCATGTGCAGTAGAAAGTACCAGAACACTTTAGACTTTCCTGATTTATTGGAAACTTAGCAAAGTTGTGGTTGCTAAATGAACCAGCCCTTAAACTCGGGTACATTCTGACCTTTCAATACCTTAGCTATTTCACACAGAGAGATATCAAAATACTATTTCTCGTAAGGTCTATTTCCTAAGTGATTGAGAATTCCTCTAAAAAAAAGGATTTGGATTGTGCTGCCTACTTGAACTTGCACACTGTATGTGCCTCCGTTTGCGGCACAGTTACATTTTGACCTTGGTTAGATAGCACAGAAAGGAGCCCCCAGTTCTGGGAAGGAATACTACACATTATATGTATGCACTATTAACTGTGAAATGCCCACGTTCAAAGCTTTTCTCGGGCTTTTCTTTTCTGAAATTAAAATATAATTACACCACTTTCCCCCATCCCATTCCTCTTTCCAGCCAGGTTTTTCTTATGGAACACGTGGTTCTAACTTGACTAAGTGTGTTGTTGAATACCTTCCAGAAACAGTATTGGGTAACTAAGAGGTAATGTGCCTCATGGGTTGTTCTTGACATGTCCACTTTTCTAAGTGACATCTGCCATTTGGGTTGGGGGCTAGATGATGCTATCCAGGAGTAAAAGATATGAAAGGTATGAGGTTATAATACCTTAGTACAATTAAGTAGCTCAGCGTGTTAGCTCTGAAGGGTCCCTTAGAAACATTCTCATCTACCTCCTTGTTCTTTCACAATAAAGAAATAGGGACCAAATCAGGACCAAATCAGCTGGGACCCAACTCACTGCATCAAGCTGTTCATTTCAGGGGTTGTTATGGGCAAGTGGTTTTAAAACAATCCCATCCTACTTTTCACACTAATCCAGAAATGAAGCACATGGCTGGTCTCTTTTCCTCTGCGGTGAAAGGACCGGAACTGAGGGCAGAAGATGGATCAGTAGGTAACTCCTAGCTAACTGTGCAAGCAGGCCAGCAAGGGAGCAGTGGGAAATGCTTGAAGGGGCCTCTGTTTGGAGTTACAGTTCTTAGCTTTGAAAAGGCCCTACGTGGTCACGCAGAAACCAATTTTTTTCCCGCAGAGAGGATTGTGATTTTATTTTCCTTTTCACTCTTTACAGAAATATAGTAAAGTTGATAAAATGTTGAATATTCTAAGTATCATCCACCCAGCTGTCTTTCAAACGTTAAATAAACTGCATGCTTAATGGTGTCAGGAAAGCCTTTGAAGGTGCCCGAATAACAGGAGGTTTATCTGCATGTATCAAAATGACTGTCTAATCCTGAAAGTTAAGACAAACATAGGATAAGGTATTTGTAAGCATCGTTGCAATGCAAACCCTTGAACAATTTCTACATGATGATGGAAGAATAAATTCTTGGTGGGTATGAGAATAGATCACTGAATTCTTAGAATGGTTTTATGGATTTGTGTTACTTTAATCTGGCTACATTTGAATGTGTGAATTTATATATATATAAATATATATATATGCATACATATGTATATTCTAATATGCCTACTTAGTGAAAGGCCTGTTTTTTTTTTAAATGTGTATTAGATAGACGCACATCTAACAATAAGGATATGAAGACAGGTCTTGGAAAAGCTAAAATAGTTGTCCTATTTTGGTGGTCAGAAAAACACAATGGCACAAACTGACATCTAGCTCTTCTGAGAATCTAAGCGCTTCTCTGTGAATTGACATTCTCAAGCAAAATAGTAAAAAGCAAATATAGAAGTGCTTCTCCCTCCCTCCCTCCCTCTCTCCCTTCTTCCATTTCTCCCTTCTTCCTCTCCTCCTTTCCCCTCTCTCTCTCCCTTCCTTCCTCCTTCTTTCCCTCCCTCCCTCCCTTCCTTTCTCTCTCTCTTTCTTTGTAGGAAATTTTTAGATCAGTAGTTTCTAAACCATGGCTGCAGAACTTTGTGAAGAGAGATGACTTGATGATAGCACCTTGACCTAAGCATTTGTGAGCATGCGTAAAACTCAGATTCAGTTAGTCACTGATGGACAGCGTGTGTTTGGATGCCTTGTTCTAAACTATGGCAAACCCAGAAAAAAACCTATGACCTCTGAAGGGATTTTCTAGGCCTTTATTTCAGCGTGGCCAGATGTGGGAAATCTAATCATCCTGAGCTTGGTGTAGAACACTGCTGAGTTGGTCCTTAATTAGGACAGGAATGTCTTTTGAACATTTAAAGGCGGTGTTCAGAAAAGAACTCTATAGTTCTTTGATCCTTCTCTTTTCTCAAATATGCTAATTTCCCTGTTCTAAATGTATTATCTTCTGCTTAAGAAAAGTGGCAAGTGTATGAAGTGTCACATTTATCCCTTGGAAACAATATGCTAATGTTCTCGCAGAGGACGTTTGTTCCTGCCTACATGCTAATATCATCTCTGTGTAGTACAATTTGTCGGTTCACAATCGCACTCTGCTACTCGATTCTCCAAGGGGAGATGAGTCTTGTTTAACAACCTCTGTGCAGGTTTCAATGATGGACCCAATAGTATGCAGTCAATATATCTATCTATCCATTCATCCACCATAGCTCTCTTTCCTGAATGTACCATAAATTTATATAGAAATCTATTATTCATGCATCCAACTATCAATGTATCTACCCCATCTAAGTATCTCCCCATCTATTCTTCTATCTATCTATCTATCTATCTATCTATCTATCTATCTATCTATCACCTGTCTATGTTCTACTAAACTAAAGAACCAGTACTTCTTGAGTCTGAATTTGAGCTTTTTCACTTATCAGGTTTGTTAACCTGGAGAATCTGCTGCAGATCTCTGGGCCTCAATTTCCTTATTTGCAAACTGAGTATAGGACACCTACTGTGTAAAACCATCACAAACATTTGGAGGAATGTTTGGCATTTGCAAGGCTCCAACAAATAGTAACTCCTTGTTTCATTGCTATATCTTTGTCAGTCTTCCTGTATAGCTTTAAATCTTAAGGATAGCAAGAAAAATGTAGTTGTACCTTTGCATGGGCAGAAGCTTGCTTTATATTTTCTGGGAAGCAAAGGTTTACTACAAGTGAGGGACTTGTTAGAAATGTGCTTGAAACCACTACGCTGCATCCACAGCCTTCCTTACCCTCATGTAATTCAGCTGCATCATGTTCATAATTCAGTGATGTGCTAATTACAAGTGATAATTAATTACTCAAAAAAATTTCATTTCTCTCAGTTCCTCCCTGGTGTCATGCTTAGCTAAGGACAAGATGACTGGGCAAACGATTCACTTGATAGGAACATACACAAGGTGAGGGACCTTGAGAGAAAATATGAAATAATTGAACACTAGAAAAGAGCATGGAGGTTAATGGGAGGAGTGAACATAATTATACATATTTTTATCCTCTGAGAGTAGTTATAAATATAAAAAGTTTTGAACCATGAAAGTGGAGAATGCCATATATTATCACTAGGCCTGGGGGGCAAAAAATCTAAATTGAGCAAATGCTTCAGGAAAAAAAAAATCCTGCCAGAGATAAGAGATTCATAAATCTAACATTTGGTTGATCTCAGACGTTTCAAATCTGGGGAAGAAAACTGGAAATGTATTCAGCTTCTTCATCTCAGCAGTGATGCTTCCTAGTAACTGTGCCTTGGTTGTGATGCTTCATAGTAACTCTATGGCATTTCGGCAGTGGTACTTTACTACCGGCAGGAAGTAGAGTTTCCTAGAGTAAAGCTTCATAGTAACTCTACTACAGCACCATAGTAAAGTACTGAAGTCATTCTACTCAACGCTTGAAAGTCTGTCATTCACAGAGTAGGGAGAATTTCCCAATAGTAGTTGGGGAGAATACTGAATTCTACCTCCACCCCGTGCTCCACACACATACAGAGAGACTTATCTTCCAGTGTGGTGATAAGAGCTATAGACTGAGGTTTAGAAACAGAACAAAACTGCCTCAAAATTTATATTTGGCAATAAGATTTTTAAATTAATGTAACTATTTTCTTTTCCCTCTTTTTATCCTTATTTTTCAAATTAGCACACAAAGTAATGAGTTTTATTATGTATTTTCATACATATTTGACAATGTCAATACACTTTGTTCCCCTCTGTCACTGTCCTGCTGCCTCTCCCTCGCTCTGTTTTTGCTGGGTTCCTGCCTGACCCTAAATTGAATTTCTGCAGTCATTTCGTGTGTATCCCATCACCCCGTGTTCATTCTCCACCCCCTATCCCGTATAATCTCCTCTGTCTTCTCATGGTTCCCTCCCCATTTTATGGAACACACACACACACACACACACTCACAGAAAGAGACAGGAGGGAGGGGGGAGAGAGAGAGAGAGAGAGAGAGAGAGAGAGAGAGAGAGAGAGAGNGAGAGAGAGAGAGAGAGAGAGAGAGAGAGAGAGAGTGCTGATATGCTAATATTGAGTGGTAGGTTTTGATAATCAGTATCATTTTGGTTGAATTGTGACAATTCCTGAAAATACAGTAATTTGATTTCCAGAAGTAGATCTTTCTCTAGATTCTTGCCCTCTCTCTCCAATCAATCCCTGGTACAGGTTGGCCCTGGAAGTGCCTATCAGTCTCCTGATATTCCTTCCCTCACCACTCCCTGGTTATTCCCAGCGATGACCATCCTCATTGCCAAATAAAAAACTTGGCAATCACCTTCACTCATTTTTCTAAATTTACCAAGTTTCTAGACTTAGAGAACCCCTCCCTGCTCTAAGTATTTTCTTCCCCGAGATAAATCCTGTGCTGTTGTTGAGTCGTTTGTTTTCCGGTTACTGACCGTGCAGGTTACATGGCAGAACATGAGATTCCAAGAACCTATTTGCAATGGGGTTTCAAGGGAGATTTTATGCCCACCTATGTTCTCCAGGTGCATGTTGCTCAGACACCAAAACCAATACACAAAACCTCCAAATACCCCCTCAAGCCTGCAGTGTCCTGATTTCTGATTCTTCCCTTTGCCTTTCCAGTCTGGATGAGCACTGGGGTCTGGGGGTGCTGGCAGCAGTGGTGGGTCTGGTCTCTCTCCACCTTCACCGCCTAGCTGTCTTCCAGTACTCAACACTACTATAGCTCTAGATAAAGAGCCCCAAATCATTTAGGGACAAAATCTAGTGCCATTCCTCAATGAGATCGCAAACACCTAGCGGAGCCTGTGTGACAGAGAGCAAGGCTGGAGATTGGCATCAAGATGGCTGGGTGTTATATTACGAAGATATGCCAGTTTAACTGTAATCTTTAGAATGTGACCTTCCCTCTGTCCCAGTTTCCAGGTTCCTGCTGTCCTGGTTTTAGCACGCAAGGATCCGGAGATTTGATTCTAGGGAAACTGAAATGATCACTCGTTAAGACTTGGGAAGATGTGGTAGAGCTGGAACAAGGCACAGCTATACCTGGTATTTAGCATTAATTCATTAATTTGAAAGACTAATGTCCCCCACGGAGATGGAACTTTCAGAGGAGAAGAGAGAAAGCAACTGTTTAGGAATGAGGGGTCACTGGGCATAAACAGGACTGCCTGAAGAACAGAAAAGGGCATACCTAAGAGGAAGGTTTTAAGAGGAACTTTGGGCACACCCAAGTCATTTCTGCTCTCTCTGCCAAGGGAACAAAGGCTGATGCAGTATTATGAGACTTTATCTCCTTTTCTCCCCCACCATCCTGAGGATGGTTCGCACAGGTGGGAGCTTTGGAATGCTTTGAAGCAATTCTGTAAGCCAGGTACTGGCTGACTGCCACGAGGCCAAATTAAAAGCTCCAATTTTCGGTCTTCCCTGCTGGTTTTTAGGGCGAGTTGTTTGCCATTGTAATTGGTATAGGTCTAAAGCTGTGAGAGATTCCGCAACCTAGAAAGGAGGGTGGAGCCTTCAGGACGTCTCTTTATGAAATTCTGCTATCTTAATTAGAACACAGGTCCTTTTGTGTTCTCCCCCAGACAACAGTATCTATTATGTGGCAATGATATCTAGTATTCATTTAATTGGAATTTATTAGTTCTGTCTAATATAATTGCACTCTATCAATCTCATCGAATTAATAGTTTTCTAAAGGGTATCATAGAAACAACCGGTGGCTGCAATACTTCAGCTATCCCGGTCAAAAGATCCATTTTAATATCTAACTGTTTTAGAATCCTGGACACCGAGACTATTAGCATGGGACATAGGAGAGAATCACAGTGTGTCTAGGCACCAGTTCTTTGAGCCTGGGGTTGTCAAATGTATTTCTGGAGAAGTGTACAGCAGACATTTCTGTTACTGGGTAGCGTGAACAGTAGCAGCATGTAATAACATTTAATTTAATTTCAGGGATTCAACGTTGCAGCTGCCTTCTTGCAGAAGTAAAAATTTAGAGAATATATCAACTTTACTGTTCAGCATCTCTTGGCTCTAGATACAGGTGCCTCTTCTGATTAAATGCATAGCCACAGATGAGTCTCGGCATTTCTCGCCATTGATTTATACTAAGAATTTTCAGTTATTTTAAACATTCTAACTTGCTCAAACTTTCAAAAATTCTTTTCAGTGCACCTCCATGCCTCCTTCTTTAACTGCTCATGTAACAGGATTATGCACAGAAGGCATCTTTAACTCCTTCCTCAACTTATACCTAATTATCTCCCAATCATGGTTGATGTTCATGTATTAGTACACATCGGGCTTTCTGTTCCTCCTCCTGTTTTAATTATTCTTTCATTTCTTTTGAGATTATAACATAATTACATCATTTTCTCCTTCCCTTTCTTTTCTCTATAAACCTCTCATAACCCCTCCTTGCTCTCTTTCAAATTCATCCCCCCCATTTTTAAATTGTTATTACATACATATAAATACAATATGCTTAGTCTATAAACATGTATGCATGTTTAAGGGCCGACCATTTGGTAATGGATAATTGGTGTGCTCTTTGAAATACAAGACACCCCTACACGTAAAGCTCACGGGTCATTTCAGAAGGAGGGGGCGATCAAAAAGATTGGAAGAGTCAGAGGATTAGGGGCTTTGCTGTGAGATTGTGTCTCCTAGAAATGTCAGAAGCCACACCCATAAAATCTTACCAACAGGACTTGAGCTGCCTAAAGTTGAGCTGAACAAGGGTAGCAATAGATAGGCTCCTGGAGGAGAGTAGGGGAGAGATCTAGGAGGCCACAACACTACACAAAGAGCAGCAACTAATTAAGGAATGTGGAAAGCGGGAGGGCTAGTCTGCTCTTTATTTTTTAATGTCTTCTCTGAGTCATCTTGTTTTGCATGCTTTGATTTAAAATCTATTGGTAAGGAATAGCATGGCCCTGGTTGACACTGTCCCCAGTCGCAGGGAATTAGCTATGTTACTACTTTCCCCTCAATTCAAGTATAGTGTATAGTGCTTGCCCAGCATTTGCCTACCTAACGTGGAGTGTGCCAGTTTTGAAGTGTAAGCCTATTGAATATAGCAAACTATATGGTTCCCTAAGGGTGGTGCTCTTTTCTAGAAATGAGCATTAAAATATCTTAAAAATAAAGAAACATCCATAAATTCACTTCCTAACATTCATCTTCCTTACTGATATGACACCCATGTTGATTTTACTATAGAGTTGTAAGATTCCATAATCTCTCAGTTTTAATCATTAAGCCTACAATAGTCTTTGTTTCCTTGTTTCAGGAAATTCCCACTCAGTGTCCAAATCTCCTTCCACTTGATGCCTTACCACAATTTAACTTCCCTGCTCAACTTAAAGTGCTGTTTTTCTTTTTAAATCCAAACAAATAAGCAAACCAAAAGCAATTGAGCGATAAAGCAAATCTCCAACAACTGAGGATGCTTGCAACCTTCATGGAACTCACTTGTCACACATTATGCTCTAGGGTCAGGGAAAGTGTGCAACTAATAAAACCAGTTCTCTAAGACTCATTTCTGATCAAGAAAGCCAATTAAAGAATAAATATACACAAAACCATCCGTTAGAAACCATAATAATATTATTATTCAACATTCATTGGACATTTATGATCAGGCACTTTTCTGATGCTTTACATATGCCCAAACATCTTAACACAGTTTTATAAATAAAGAAACAGATTATGTAAGGGGTAGGAAAATTTCAAGGACCACACACACCTTTAATGAATCACGACTCGATTGCTAGAGCCTGGCCTTTCAGTAGTCACTACTCACATTCTCTCCTTTATATACTAAGAAAAAAAGAAAGAAAGAAAATAAAAAGAAAGAGAAACTAAAATAGGAAAAATGTAAGCATGTGTGTGTGTGTCTGCATGTGTGTATACTTCAATGCAAAGAGAAGTTTGGATAACTATTCATCATAAGGATATTTCCCTAGGGGAGGAGGGAATAAATTGGAGTAATAGAGTAAAGGAAGTAATAACTTTATTTTTCTCTAATTTTAGTCTTCATCTGTGTATGTGTGTGTGTGTGTGTGCGTGCGTGTGTGTGCACAATTGTGTGTGTTTGTCTCTTTGTGAATGTTGAGGAAAACTGTCTGGTGGATCTATAACATCCTGTAGTAAACCAAAGAAGGCAGAACAAATGATGATGTGGCTTAAACAGTGATTTTGAGGCTTTGCTTTAAACTAATCTGAAGTAACAGAAATTAAAACTGTAATGGCCTAAGCAATTTGGGGAAAAGGAAAGGACTTCAGCTGAATTCCATCTGGGATCACGGGTTCAGAAGTGTGGCCTGTGAGGTGTTTGAATAGACTGACTCCTCGACGCTGCTTGAACAGTCGCAGCCAGGTCTCTTTGCTCCCGAGACACAGACGGTGACAGTACAGAGTTTCCTCCCGCTGTCACCAGTGAACTGGAGTGGAGGCATTTTCTTCTCCCGCCACTTCCCCTCAGCAGTTTATGTTTTGCTGCCGTGTGTCAATAACATGCCTGGGAAATAATTCATACTCGGGCCTATTGGCTATAAATCCATATTTTTAGGGAATAATGTTTGACTGAGAAATGGTAAGGAGAGATTGCAAAATACTTAATGTTCAAGTTTTGCTTTTCATTGAATGGTTCCGGCGATGAGAAACTGCAGTGCTTTCAATCTTGACGGATGGGAGACAGCAGAGGGAGTTACAAATCAATCGAAACAGGAATTTTTCTGAAAGTAAAATGAGTCCGCTTTGTACTTCTTCGTTACAACTCATATTGATTTTTTTCTTCTCCCCCTCCCCAACATAGCATTCTGTTGTAACAAAGAAATACTATTATTTCCTTTACGACAGATTCATTCTGAGGTTTGGTTCTTCTCTTAGCACTAAATTATTTCTCAGCCTGGTTGCCTTGCCTCCCTCCAATTCTGTCTCCTTCGAGGCCACTCTGTAAACCCTGTAATCTCAGGAATGACTTAAAGATTCAGATTGGATTATGTGTTATTCTTGCTTAAAATTGTTCAGTGTCCTGAGGCCAAAATCTACAACTTAGGGCAAGTCACCTATCTAGGTGTGCCTGTACTTGTATTCTGTGCCTCAATTGTGGATCCTTGAGAGTCTAAACAAAAAGACTCAGAATTTTTTCCAAAGCTGGAATCTCCATGTTTTGACCAGGTGGTTCCTAACTGTCCTTACAGCTTGGCATGTACTTCTCTGTGGAGAACTGTCTGCCTAGGGCACCTCACTTCCCTTGCTTGGCTCAAGGACACAGCTCAGACCTTGATAGTCTTAAAATATGTGGGTTACAAAGCTGATCTGTTTTGCTATCAGTTTCTTCCCCATGTCTTTAGGTGAAATCAGAGATAAGTGCCTTTAATTTTTATTTCATTCACTGATTAAAACAATGCCAGGGTTTCCCAGTAACTTTTGGACAAATAATATCTAAACTTTATGGTTTAGTTAGTGCTCACCAATGATTTTGAAACTGACATAGGTGATTAGTTTTTAAAGATTCCTATTTGTTCTTAAAACTTCATGACCTCAGCCTTCATTAAGAAACAACAGCAAAAACAAACACAATTTGCTTAGCACTTAGAGATGTCCCCAGTTTGTTCCTTGGGCAGAAGAGGAGAGGGTGCCTGAACTGGCTTCCTATAGCCACATTGATGAATATCTTGCATATCACCATAGAACCTTCATCTGGTGATGGATGGAGATAGAGACAGAGACCCACAATGGAGCACTGGACTGAGCTCCCAAGTCCATATGTAGAGCAGAAGGAGGGAGAACATGAGCAAGGAAGTCAGGACTGCGAGAAGTGCATCCACCCACTGAGACAGAAGGACTTATCTAATGGGAAATCACCAAGTCCAGTTGGACTGGAACTGATGGAGCATGTGATCAAACCGGACTCTCTGAATGTGGTTGACAGTGGAGGCTGGAGGAAAAGCCAAGGACAATGGTGCTGGGTTTTGATTCTGCTGCATGGATGGGCTTTGTGGGAGCCTAGTCTGTTTGGATGCTCACCTTCCTGGACCTGGGGGAAACAGGGAGGACCTTGGACTTTCAGCTATTTCTCCAGTAGGCCACCATGCTTCCTGCCATGATGATAATGGACTGAACCTCTGAAACTGTAAGTGAGCCACCCCAATTGAATGCTTTTCCTTTATAAGCGTTGCCGTGGTCATGGTATCTCTTTATAGCAATAGAAACCCCAACTAAGTCAGATACATAGTGAAGGATTTAAACTGAGCTGAGAAATTCACTCTTTCTGTGAGCAAAAATCTAAGATCAGGACAGTCATTGCATATTGTAAAAGTGTACGGCATAATGGTCGCCTGGTCTGCTGTCTTGCATGGAACCTTCAGGTTACCCTCGCTGGGAAGGCATTGCTTTTGTGTTTTGGATGATAAAAGAGTCACAAGATACGTGAACAGACTGAAGGCTGGGACAGTCTTAAGCTCCCAAGAAACTTTCAAAACCTGAAAATTAATAAGGCCCCTGTGGGATATTGAAATTATCAATTAAGTATAAAAATTTCCAATTTCCATTAATAGTAACACTAAAAGAAATCAATGTTATACCACAGTTATCAGATGCTATATGCTAGTCAAGTGATTTAATCACGCATAAAAAGGAAATTTATTAAGGAAGAAATTGAGTAGAGATAAAACTAATGGAATTTATTTCTTAGTGAACAGCTTTAGGAACGGCCAGAAAGAAACGCTAAGCACATCTTGGGTCTTCAGAGCTGATGTACTGGGTTGCGATTCTTATTATGCCTAAAATGAAATGAAGGCTTTTGTGCATAGCTGGCAAGGATCTGTTGGTTGGACTCAATCTTCTGCCTTATTTTATCTCCCAGACTGTGCTCATGTCACCCTGACCTTCTATTAGTGACATAGGAAAAACCTTTGGACCGTGGACTTCCTTAGACCTTGATAACTTCATTCGAACTCTCCCATACTCTGGCAATGATTTTTTTTTCCCTCTGCAATATCAGAGTGTTTAATTATGATGCAGAGCCACACCCGGAAGTATCAACGTGTTCTTTGTGTGTTGTTCCTCTTCCTTCACCCTATACCTAGGAAGGACAACGGACCCCAAGAGCCCAAATCCTTAAAGCATTTGACTAAAATGTAAGATGATGGCTTCATCTTTTCCTATTCATATTTCATATGACACTGGAGCCATGGGGGGAAGAACAGAAGAATTGTGAGCAGCACTGATTGGATGGAAAGAGAAGTAGCAGAGCACCCAAAATGGGAAGGAAGAAGGAACTCACCCATGGTGCAGTAGGAAAGACTCAGTACCTGCTGGCTGAAAAGGGAAAACCAACAACACCCCTGTGGATGGTAGAAGACTCGTCTCATTCCTTAGTTTGGCAGGGCATTCTGGGTTTGTGATGTTTACATGAAATAAAAGAGTAGGTAAGGGCTTAGAGACACTATACCGTATTCTCAGAACCCATAAATGTCGAAGATTTTGAGGTAAGTAATCTTGAGATTGTACGACATTATCTTAGTGGATCTGAACTGTGGTCATAGGCATTCTAGTACTGTGCAAGGAGAGGAAGCCTGGGTATGGCAAAGAAAGCAATGCTACCACGAAGAAAATGACCGGAATGGGGCAATTACAAAAGGAATAATAAAGGCATCCCCCCAGAAACTGGAAGAAATGAAACAAAACAAAATAAAAAAAGATTCTTTCCTTGAGAATCTAGGTGGAGCCTAGGTCTGTCGTCTGGTTAGTTTGGGGCCAACAGAAACTAATTTGGGACTTCTGGTCCTCAGAACTGTGACAGAATCAGTTCCTGTCATTTAAACCACCAAGTACATAAGTACATGGTGATCTATTCCAGGGGCTGTAGGAAAGTAACACACACACACAAAGTAAAAGACAGAGTGCTCTGACCAAAATGGAGCTGGGCAGAATCTTTGGGGGAACTTTTCTTAGGTTGGGAAAGTCTTGGGTAGCTAGCTCATCGTGGTTACATATACATTTGGATATATGTATTTGCTTCCGTCACCTATGTCTTCTAACTGTCTGTCAGACAAAGTTCCTTGAGGGCCCTACGATGCTTGCTTTCATTCCCTGATCAGTATCCAGGACTCAGCTTGGCAGATGGCACAGAATAATTGTTCTACAAATAACTGAATGAATGAAAGGCATTGCTAAAATAACAATAGCGAAGAAAACCACAAATAATAAACGGCAAAAATAACTATGGGAAGGATTAAACCAGACACTAAATTGAATAGTCAGACATACGCCATTAGCAACGCAAGCTGAGATTCAGCTGCTGTGACCCAGGGTGGCAATGTCCTTCATCTGGTGGCTGGTCCTGTAACGCTGCCTGCCTGGTCGTATGTTCTGTCACTTTCTACGTTTCGTGAGTTTTATCAGTGCAGTCCCAAGGGTTTTCCTAAGAGGTATGAGGTGGATTTCCTGATGCTAGGTTTTCAGACCCAAGTCATGAGGGAGATGTGATGGTCCTGGCCTGTGGCTTGCAGCTCTTTCTTCTATGGAGACAGTGCAGTATTTCCTTTTGTTTTTCCAAATGTCATGACGCGGCTCCTCCTGAAGGGGGCAGTGTCAAGCCTGCTCAGTGTTGCAAGCCTCAAGTAGCTCAAACTGCAGTGCCTGTATCATTCCGAAGGTGACTGAGAAGCAACAAAATTGTGCATCCCTTGGCTCATTCACAAATCTGAGTGAGGTGTCACATGATGTCATTCTGAGAACCGAAATGTTCCATACGTAATCGAAATTCCAGTTTGCACGCCTGCTTGACTCCAAGCGGAGCAATCTCCCACGCTTGGCTGTCAAGAGCGCTTAGAAACCTGCAAATGGCTCATATGCAGAGAGAGGGTGTGATAATAGCTGCATTTCAGACCTGGGAGCCGAGAATGAAGTTTAGGATCCTCTTTCTGAGCCCTTCGGGAAACTGAGGGTGGAAGCCCTCGGTTTCCCTTGTCCGTCATTGCCAGTCCTGCTAAGACCCAAATCCGTTTGCATAGTGGTTGTGAATCAGTGTTGCTCGCCTAGCTGAGGGAAGGTGGTTAGCTGTTCAGGCCACACTGGGGTATCCAGTAACATGTGCAGGGATGGGCGAGGGAAGTATGAAACGATTTTAGACACAATCAGATGGAAGCTTTGTTCCCCACTCCTCAGTACCCAGAGACATTTGAATTAAAGTGCACTTGTTTTTCAAAATATGACGACCTTTACTGTGGCTCTTAACTTTGGAAAGGTCAAAAGAGAGCAGCTGAGAAAAACACTTCACCTTCTCCTCACCCAAAGTATAAACCATAAAGGTTAAGAAGTCTCGATCTTTTCTATATCATGCGTGAAAGCACAAGTTATCTATGGCTGTAATATTTATTTACATATAATTTATAAAGGTGGCTGAGCTGGAACTCCAGCTCTGCCATTCAATAGTTTTAAGGAGCTTGCCTAAGGTACTGGATCTCTCTCTTTCCTCATTTATAAAACAGAAATGGTATTAACAGTGCTTGCCACAATAGATCACTATGAGGGAAATAATACATTCATTATGTAAAGTCCTTACAGTGGTGCCTGGCATCCAAGAATATTTATGGAGCCTCATTCAGCAGGCACTGGGCCAGTTCTAGAACTGGACATGAGACAACGGAGAAAAATCATTGCTGCCCACGGTGCATGGGTTTTATTGTAGAACATCAACTCATAGAAATACCTTGTGATACCTTTCATAGGAATTAAAAACCCCCTGGGTTATTTTGTAATCTTCATTCCAAGAACACACGGATAAGGTTTTGAGTTCAAGGTTTTTTTTTTTTTTTTTTTTTTTTCTGCTGGGATGTTAAAGCCCACAGGCAAATCTGGTTATCTGGTTCTTGTTTTGTTCTGTTTCTGCAGGGTATCAAGTTCAGGGCCTTGTGTAGGCTAGGCAAGCTCTTTAGCACGGAGCTCCAATCCCAACCACAGAGCCAATTCTAGATTAATCTTCACTGCCCACTTGACAGCACTCTGTGTAGCTGATTTGAGCTGCGAGTCTCACCTTTGACTTGGCATTGGCTTTTATAAAACGGGGAAAAGGCCAGGTACCAGGGAGGCTATTTATTCTCCTGCTTTTCCACATTTTTATTCATTCATCTGCTGTGCTTAAAAAGTAATTAGCAAGGTGCAGACACTGTATCAACAACTTGATTTAGGTTTTAACTACAGAGAAGCAAATGTAATTGCGATTGTCCTGCCAGGGAGAGGCTCTGAGGCAAACTCTGGATTTCCAAAGGTAGCCAGGCCTCATCTCAACAGGGCATGCGATTAGGGTTCTCATGTTTCTGTTTTATCTTTCTTTCTGTCCATTGCTGCATTTGCTGTATTTGCTCCCTTCTTTTTTTTCCCAACAGTACCAGGAGGCTATTGTACTTGAAGGTGACTATTTAGGAGTTTCTCTTTTTTAAAAAATAATATAAACTAATTATAGCTGTATAAAATGATGAAGAGATGTAAGGGACCTCTCCTGTACCTTTACCCAGCTTTGCTGCATACTAACATCTTATGAGACTATAAAATAGCAAGAACCGCAGGAAATTGTCAGTGATGTAGCTACAGTGTTTGTTCACATTTAATTGGGATTGATTTTTTGAACAATCACTGTTTATACTTGATAATCAATTAACACTATAGTAAAGACTGAAATTTATTTCATGTGTTTATTGTGGGTTTGTGAGTTTATGTAAGTGTGATTACTGGTGTGTCTGTGTGTGTGCGTGCGTGCAGTGCAGAATGTCTTTCTCATTTTGTAAGACAATTTTGGGCAAACAATAGAAAATAATATATAAACACATTTAAAAACTTTAAGATACTAAATATAATGAAGTACAGGGCCCCAAACTTTTAATTTTCTCATTGAAGGACAATATCCATAGACGATAGGCTGTACATACATTCAGCTTCAGAACATGTGGCTATGTGTGGGGGAACTGGAGTGTACAGTGGAGTCAACGAAAATTTCATCTAAGCTATCAAATCAGAGTCACAGAGATGGCAGGGATCTTTGATCCTGATATAGTTATGTACACATTACTGTATTTTGAAATATTGAATGGCAGAAGATCTCAAATCTCTGATTGAAACTTCAGACAATGAACATGTACTTTTTATGGGTGGATCTCCTTCTGTTTAGCTGGCTTTACAAGGTCTTTGTTATGAAAGTGAGGCTCTGCCTTTCCTACAACCTTCATGCACTGGTCTTGGTTCTGTCATTCAGGACCTGGCAGAACGGAGGTCACCTGGAGAAATCATCATTCTCCTGAGCTCTCTCTTCTCTGGTTAAATGATTTAAGTCCTTCTTAATAATGTGCACCTCAGGGAAACATGCTAAGTAATGGTTGCGTTCACTAGGTCAGACTCCAGTAATGCAAGGACTGACCACAACACCCCACAATCAAGGGCTGCACCAAGATCTTTGTGTCTGACAACGATATTGGAATTCATGTTCCTACAAACACATTAGCATGGTTTTCTTTTTCTCTTTTACTTACATCCCAGTTTACTTTATATTGATTTTAAAATCAATTACTATCCCCTGCGTATGTTTTTCGAGCTTCAGTATTTAGCCATGTCTCCCTCATTGTGTGTATACATAGTCTCTGGCATCAGAGTAGGACTTCATGAAGAGCCTTCTTAGGTGAAGCCTATTGTGCCGACTATTGAGATTTTCTTTTATCTTGGCTCCATCACTAAATATATTTATTGTCCTATTGGGTCCCCACTGCCTGCAATCTTTAGAAATTGTCCTTGAGAAAGTCTTGCACATAAAAGGGTGAACAGGAGACCATCCGAGAGCTATAGATTCTAACTGCAGCATGTTGACCTCCTATTAATGTTAAATTTTAATTTAGCTATTACGTTTTGCTAAGGCTTGACACAGGAGTGGCTACACAAAATGACTCTGTATTTTCAATGACGCTATATTAGGTGATTCAATGTCTCATTTGTAAGAGCCCCATGGGAAATCTCTTTTCTAGCAGAAATGATAAAAACAAGAGTTGAAGTGTTATGAGTTTCCCTCTGTTTTGACTTATAAGAAAAAAAATCAATTGCTCAATTGCTGTATCCTTTCTTTATTTCCACTTATTGATCTCCCCTCTCTCTCCTTTTATTACCTGGCATTTCATGATATCATCGCTGTTTTAATGATAAATTTCGGCAGATATCAATAGCATATCATTTCTAAAGGTAAGTTGTAAAAATAACAAAAAATAATGATGCCATTAGGAACATCATTTAAGATTCTTGGGTCTATAGGATAATTTAACATTTAATTAGATCAGTAGGGAATTGTTTTCAGAATGCTTCCTAAAGTGCCTCACCCTTTCAAATCACTTCTTTGAAAAATTCACAGCTTAGAGTGCTATTTCCTGAAAATCTTCCATATGTATCTTCCTAGGCAGGGCCTTGATTCAAAGCAGGCATTTCCATCACTGATCATCTGCTAACCTTGCCCTTGGTTTGTTTTTGGTATTTCAATTTCAGGGTCTCCAACCTCATTTTACTGTAAAATACTTTATTTTCACTAAATACAATGACTTGCATGAAATTCTTTCTACTGAAAGGACCTCTGGACCCAGAGCTAAAAGCCCAGGCTCCTGGGCTTGCATCAGCTACTGTTTCAGTGACTAGGGGCAGGGTAGTTGTAAGCCATGCAGTTTCTCATTATAGAAAAATACCTTGAGATAAGGATCCGATAAAATGGACAGAGTTTTCTTTCTGATTTACTTTAAAAATATTTCTTTTCTTCGAGATTAATAATTCCTTCCTTCTATTTTCTCTCTCTTCCAAGCCCTCCTTACACCTCCCCTTGCTCTCTTTCAAACTCAGGGCCGTTTTTGTTTTCACTAATTGTTGCTCCATAGATATGTGTATATATGATTTACTCTTAAACACATTGAAATAGGTGACTGCTACCATGTGTTGTATGGAGGTGCAGTATTTTAAGTTGTAGATCTAAGCTCAATAAACCAGACTACGGCGAGGGCAATGATATAGCACTATACCCAAAGCAACACCCTAGCCAAGACAGGTGTGAGCATTTGTTCGACTAAATGCAGTGAACTGATGATGGTTGCTCCTTAACAAACTGTGTCGGAAATTTAACAAACTCTGTTGAAATTAGTGCCTTGTTCACTAACATGATATGGCCAATATGGAAACTTCTAGTAAATTGCAGCTTTTAGGTAAACGTGGACTCCAGAGTCCCTGGAAACATGAATGGGGTGTAAGAATCCTGTTCATGGGGTTAGCAAGAATGGAACATAAGATAAAAGTTAAACTGTATGCTTAATAAAAATTATGGTTCTCTGTTTATATAAGGATAAAAAAATTGACCCTGGAATATTCCTGAGTCAGATATACATTTCTTCCAAGTTCATGGCTGCTACACCCGAATGGACAGAGAAGTGGGACCTCACCAGCTTCACTGAAGAGAGGTGATGGCAACTTTCTTATTAATAAACATATACTAATTTGCAAATGTACATCAGAATTTCCTTTAAGGTTTCTTTTCACCACATTAATAAAAGCATACTCCTGGCACTTTAAAAATCGCACTGGCTTCAACCTTCTTTACTGGTCACAATTACTTACCAAAGGTGCATGTGACCAAATGTCACAGGATGATATCCGGTAGACAGGTGGCCTCACTAATTGTCGCCAGGGCTCTTACAATTAGCAACTATTCTGCCTGCTTGCCTTTGAGATAGCAGAGCTGGGGATTAGACACAATTAGTCTGTAACAATATGGTAAAACTAGGTCTGTTTGATTTCATTGTTGCATTGCTCCCTGATGCTTCCCAGGTTCACCACAAGGTCACTGCAAGAATAGATGCCTGATTGTGAAATGCTTGGAGCCCAAGCTCTGCTCCTTGCAAACACGTGGGTTAAGCAGAGTCTGTTTGCTCCCCTGATAGAGTTCAAAGTCAGTTTACCTATTGGATTGATGATTAATGTCAAATGGCTATGGTTACTTTGTACAACTACAATGAGTATGCACACATTTGAGTGATATATTTTTTGCTACCCTTCTTCATATTCTTAAACCTGCCCATTCTTTAGATCTGCAAAGTATACTCAGAGAAATGATAAATTAGTAACCTGACGCCTAGCTTATTGTGTATCCTAATGTTTGACCCTGCTTGTGATTCTCTATCAGAAAGCTGGGCGCTAAAATTATCACTGGCTACAAGCTTAGAAAAGTGATAGTTATTGAAAGGTCAGTAAGACACTTATCTCCAAGCACTCTCTCCTAGAGGAAGGAGAGGGAGTGGTAATTTGGGGATTGCAATGATGATATCAAATATTCATGGACGGCTAATTTTGATGTTATTAGAGCATAGCAGAGTCCAATGGAATAGCTTTTGCTAATATAAAACAGCTATTTTTGTAGTATGAAATAAGTTTTTATGTTTTAAATATAAACAAACGCAGATAAGAGAACAGATATAAACAGAGAAATTATTCTACATTTAGCAATAAAAGGTCTCATTTCAAACAATATGTTAAGTATTGGGTTTTGAGCATAAACCAACGCAGCTACAAAGAACCGATTATCTACCTTAAAAGTCAAACCTTAAATTCTTTTAGTAAACGTTTATAGGTCAAGGGGTAAGTGTATCTTCATAAATTCAAGTCCTGGAACTCGTGTTCTTGGATTGGTTATGTTTGGTACAAGTGGAAAATAAAGGCAAATACCTATTTGTTTCCCAGTATGCTATTTCTTGGGGTGGGGTTGTGGCGTGGGGGTGCAGTACTCATCTATGCACATGCCCAATGCCTAGCATTGAAACAAAGGAACGAATGAACAGACAAAAGGAAAACAAAACCTCAAACCCAACCGCTTACAGGAATTTAGGATGAAAACGACATTGAAATTACATTCTTTTGAACACTAATTTAATAGCAGTATTCTGAGGGGGAAATTCTATGCGATAATTTCTTGGCATTATTTTCTAACTATTGATATTTATTTTGTGTGTGCAGGATGAAGTGAGACATAGGAATATAGAATTATTGCCTTTATAGGTTTATATCCATTCAATCCCGGGAAAGTGGTTGGATATGGGTATAAAATTACTGTCTGTACTAGATTTTCACAACTGGCTTCGTTGGTAGGGGTAGGAGAAGGCACATACTTAGGGAGAAAAAATTCTGTGTGTTTTATCAACATACCACGCCGTTCACTGAAAGCAGCTGGTCGCCTCTCTTGAGCCCTCCGTGTCTTTCAGCTACCCCTCCGGGGATGATTCGGGAGATATAAATTGGGGAGTTCTGTTCCTTTCCTCCCATCACGTTGAAACCCAGGCCTTCATCAGTCTTTGGCAGTTCGACTACCCGAGGGTGGGAGTGACCTTCGCTGGCTGCAAAGGCTGCAACTGTTGCCTGAAAGAAAAGATGGTCTTTTGGTAATAAAACAGGGGAAATAAGGCTACATAAATGGTCTTCAGGGGGCAACTTCTTAGATATCCCTCTAGCTGTCTCCTGTAGAACGAAGAACACAGAATGTCTTCTTTTAGATGCTGTATATGACTATCTTCTTTGGTAAATCCTCAGCTAGTTATGTGTATGTAAGTTATTTATGTATAACATACATACATGTGTATGTAGTTATGTGTATGTAAGGCTTATCTACTCTGAAAAGTAAAACTGAAAACAAAGGCACTGTAGAATGTTCCAGAGTTCTGTCAGTTACATGGAAATCCTGATCAAGGACTACAAACCGATTCAGTACACATACTACCTGGTATATATAGCTGTTGAATGCATGCTGACCACACGCATTTCACGGGCAGGCTGTACCATGCTTTTGCTATGGCACACAGTCTATGTTCTTGCCTGCACATATATGTTCATCAATACTTATTAAATAAGCTGATGAGCACTTTTGTACATATATATTCATGAAAATACATGTAATCTTGTTATCACTGAACCACTGGTTTAATAAGCGTAAGGGTTTTTTAATGTTTTGAATTTAGAATGTCTAAAAGAACATTAAAATTAAAATTAAGTACTGGATCAAAAGGTATTATTGTTCTACCAATATTCCATATTACTATGGACAGCATCTTATTAGGCCTTTGATTATATCTCTCTTAATTCTGTACTAACATTTCAGCTGGTCTAATGACACAGGCAAACCGAACAGCTTGGGGCTTTATACCTAGGTATACAAAATGTTACGCAATATGGTCATAGGTCTATGTTAAAATGAACACATCAGCTTCTTCAAATTCAAGTGATCAACTTACCATTAGCTCCCACCCAATATGAATAACATAGTAGTTTCAATCAAGAAAAGATTCGCTGCCCGCTTTTTGTATTCCACTTCCATTAGCTCGCCTTAACCACAGCTGATTAGATGCCTAGCATAGAGTGATTTTCTCTCAACACTGACAATATTGATTCCCAACTCCTGTGCCTTCTTTTCCCACACACAACATTATCACATCAACTTGGCATTATGCTACTGCCTGCATTTAATGAAAGATAGTGAACGGCGTGGAGATAATGGCTTGGTTTTAGCTACATGCATTTGCGCATGCACACCCTGCTGCCATGCAAAGGTTTTCAATGGCGGACATGGATGCAATGCAGACAGCCCAGAAACCACCAGAAAAGATGGCGCCGCTGCAGCGCTATGCTGCCGTCCTGCTGTTCTACATGAATAAGAAATGAGAATGGTAAAACACTACATAATTCACTTTCCCCTTAATTAAACCATGTAGGGATCATTTTTTTCTGCGTGTGTTCCACTTCAGAACAAGCAAAGCATGATGTAATGGTAATCATACCCTCTATTTGCCGGGGTTAGGGAGGGAGAAAGAAACTTAAAAATCCACAGTATTTAGTTACAGGATGAAGACTGAAAATATCGGGGGAGAAATCAAAGGACAGGTGATAGAATGCAAAGGAGTTGAATGAAAGAGTCTTGAGTATTCTCACTTCTTGGTATCATTATTGGGAAGTTACATGCCCTTTACGGAGAAAGTTACATTCTGTTAAAACATTTCTCTATATGTACAATAGGAGGCGCGGAGCTGCAGGAGCGACTTCAGATTACCACTATTATTTCCTAGTGATCCATCTTCCAGAAAATGTCACGATCCTCTTTCTGTACTCTTTCCAAGGGGACCTTGGTAATCCCTGGGTTTGATCCTTTAAAGAACAAAAGCGATACCTGCCAACAAGCAAATCACCCACTGCTCAGCTGAATAAAAAAAGTTCTCTGCCTCACTAGTGTCAGGTGAAGCCTTTCGTGTCTAACTTACATTGGGGGCTTTTGACCTGTGCAAATGCATTCTCATGCTCTCCAGAGGACATGGGTTCTTTTGCATCTGCAGGATGTACCAGAGACCATGTAGAACTTGATACAGTGAAGCCGCAGGTTTGCTTGTGCCAAATGGACATTTAGTGAGTTTAATGACGTCATTCTCCTTCCTTAAGCTACAGAAGCAGCAGAAAAAGGTCAATTTTTCCATTAGGATTTTTACCTGGTAAGGAGTACTGGTTCTAGACTCTGGGCTGGCACTGAGGTCTAAATTCTCTTACAGTGTACACACGAGAATACCTGAAACACACACGCGCACAATCAATTACTACGTCACTGGGGTCAAGTATACTTTTAAAGTTGCTCAAGTCTTACCTTTGCTGTGGCCCTCGCACGGAATTCAGGGCAGCCGTTAACAGTGATCGTTTCATGCATGTATTGATACACCTAAAACAGTCACGTAAGAAAAGATATGTAAGGATATGTCAGGATATATCAATTTTTTCATTACCGATAGGACAGCAAATTTTCATTGTAGAATGATGGGTGTTCTCTATCACAATTGGTGAGTCAATTATTGTGATGATTTGAAGCAAATATACTTTCTACTTTGTGTGTATGTGTGTGTGTGTGTGTGTGTGTGTGTGTGTGTGCTGGGCCAGGAGAAGCAATTGCATTTAGTCAGAGTTTTTAATCTGTCTGTTCATATATATAAGCTACAACACCCCTTTTATTTCTGATTTTGTAAAACTCTATCAATGTTTTTAATGCTTTTGTATGTATGTGTTTATGCATGTGTGTATGTATACATGTATCTCTAGCTAAAAATCAATTATTAAGTTTCATGGACAGTTACTTCTTGAATTTGGCAAAATTTTATAAGTAATTCTCTAAGTTAAGATCACAGTATATTACCTGGCTTGAATTCCAACATGTTGGAAGGTGTGTTGCTATTAGTGATACACATTTATGCTTTTGAATAACCAGGGCTAAGCATTGCCATAAGCCAATAGGATACTCAATTAGTCCCTTAAGCACAGAGGTGAAATTGGTATTCTAGAGAAACTGTGAGGTAAGAGATTTGTAGAATTAATGATTCGGCTTTCATGATGCATTGGTACTTAATACGTGATAAAACTGAGGTGAAACAGAAATGGCAAGACAAGCCTGGAATCAGGAGGCTTTTCTGTCTCATGGATTTAAGTTTGCACCTCGTTGAGGAACCATGAGAGTGTGTGCCACAATACTTTGTCTCTCCGCCAGTCTGGAAAATGAGTAAGGAATGTTGACTAGGTAGGGTTTAAGGGATCTGGCTCCTAATGGTATTCCTAAAGTAGCAGATAACACAACTAATTGGTGTTTAAGACACACTAGTAGAAGAAATTGCTGGACCACAATAAATAAAAACAGTTTTCCTTCTACCAGTCTAGTGAGGAGGTCATGAAATCTTTCGGTCAGTGATAACAAAACTGCTTTGTCTTACAGAAACTGAACAATTCTTAATGTCATAGTTTGAAGAAGATACTTGGTCAGAAAATAAGGTTACAGATGTTGGAGTGTATGGTATATGCTTATTATTTTGAGTTTAAATAATGAAGTTATAAAATCTATCACATAACGCATGGAGATGAAAAGCCCCTTTGGCATTATGCTGCGGGATTTTATTTTGGAGAGAAGAATGAACCACTAATTAGCTCCTGAAAGAATGAAGTAGGAAAAAAAATCTGCCATCAAAAGTCTAAAGGAGTATTTCATCCTTTCAATTATTCTTATGTTGAATGCCTGAATCAGAGGTTATTATTAAAAAGAACCCCAAATTCGGCAGCTGTTTACTAAGATTTGAGGCTAGTCTCTCAGCCCGTGCAGCTGGCTCCTTATTTCTCAAATGCATTTGGTGGAGTCTCCATCAATGCCAGCTCAGCCAAACTAGCTGATGTTCTCAGAGGTAAACTGTTACAGTGATCTACAGATTACTGAAATAGCTGCCAAACAAATTTCCGTATTAGCCTGGAAAGAGGAGCATTTTACTTCCTTGATAGTTCTTTAAAAATTTATTTGCTCTCCCAGCTCATTAAGAGGATGCTCTCTCTCCCCTCACCTGACCCTTCTGTCCATCTCAACTCTTTTTATTTATTTATTTATTTATTTTTTTATTTTGCGACAGAGTTTACTCTGTAGTTTAGGAACCTGTACTGGAACTAGCTCTTATAGACCACTCTGGCCTCGAACTCACAGAGAATCACCTGCCTCTGCCTCTGCCTCTGGAGTGCTGGGATTAAAGGCCTACATCACCACCACCTGGCTCCATCTCAATTCCTGTAGGACGCCCCGCCCCTTACTCATACATAGACTCACTACCCAGCGTCAAACACCCTTCACTACAGCCGCCTGGTCAAGTACCCAGCTAACCATGCATCTAGTACACTTTTGGAGGGTCTACTGCCCTCCAGTGACAAAGCCAGGACAGAGATGACCGTGAAGAACACAAAACTTTTCTTCATTTTGTGTTCTTGGCTCCTGCAGTTCTCCAGACACAGCAAAGATTTCCCCTTCCACTTGTCCAGATCTTTGACCATCCTTATAACTCTGATTAAAACACGCCTCCACCAGGCAGGTACTTATTTATTCCAGTTTATCAGGATGTTTAAGGGCCCAATTCAATACTCATCTCCTTTGTTAAATCCCCTCCTGCAAAGCAGCGTTACATTTTCTTCCCCTTTCACTTCCGGAACCTTCTGACTTCCCTGAACCTCATGTTGATTAGCGTTTCCGGGGAACATGATGCATTTGCTTGCATCCACAGATGTTTATAAGGAACATCACGTGGCAAATAATTAAAAGATTGCCGTCAACTGATTAAGACTAAAGGTCATTTTTTGTTCGTGAGTAACTGCTCATCCTTAATAAATATGGCAAATTAAGAATTTTTAATTAAAAACCGAGGGGTAGAACTGTTAGATATTTGCGTAGGCTCTGGAGATGGCTTTAAAAACAAACCCTGGCTGTGCGGCTTTCCAATTTTATGATGTTGGTCAGTTAAGTGCTTGATTTCCCTGGGGCTCAATGTTCTCAGTTGAACAACGTACCGTACAATGGTACCTTCCAGGTCTTTTATGAGGATTGGATAAGATCATAACTAAAAGTTTGCTAATATCACTGTTGTCATTGTTGCTGTTTATTTGATGTTGCTCATTTTATTTGACCCTGGGGTCTTCAGGGTAAAATCTCCCAGGATAAACAGTTTATGAACAGCTGTAGCTCGCAACTGGGGACAAATTTGCCCTGCAGGAGACGTCTGATAGTGTCTGCTGCCTTTAAACAAGCAGTAGCTGCAAATGTACACAGGGCAATGAATGCTGTATTCAAAAAAAAAAATTCAACACTCCAAACCAAAAGTGAATGAGATAGCATTTTAATCCTTTTAATAATGCTAACATTATCATTATCTACATTTTTATTTCTATAAAGCACAGTAGGTTCTGAATGCTTGGTCTTTGAACATGAAATAAAGGACATATGGTCTTAGTGATTGAGTCAGGTCAAAATTTTGAGGTATTCCTTCTGTTTCCATTAGCTCTATCACCTAAGAAACTTCCACCCATTTCCTAAGGGAAAAGATGTATCCTTGCACATCTTTCATTTCAAGGACAACTATCAATACATTTGAATCTTTTGAAGAGCATTGTCAGGGAAAGCCAGTCATTTGCCAGAGAGTATACATAGTTGTATAAGTTCCAACAATGACAAGTGGGGCTTATTACCCTCTGAATCACCCGCCTCACGTGTCTTGTAAATCTGAGCTGCAGCATTTGTAGACAAATTCCATTGAGCAGGACAGGCTTCATTCTTAGGTAAGTGAGATCATTGCTAGAATGTTTAGGACAATTTTACCTTCTATTTCGATAGCAGCAATTTTCTAACTTTAAAAACCCTCACAGATTCCATAACATTTTGAATATTTAGAGCTTCTTCCATACTGCTGAAAATTTAGAAAGATAAGTCAACTAGACACAAACAACAGGATGGTGGTGCGTTGGCTCAGAAAGTGTAGTGAATCTTGTGTTCAACTCACATTCCTTTCTGAGTTATTCTGGATTTGCCAGCTGTAGTAAGTTATGAAAGGACAAAGTCTACTAGCAAAAATGAAAGCATATTATTTTCATTACTGATTGGCTATTTAAAATTTTCTTTTTTAAATATTTATTTATTATATATACAATATTCTGTCCGTGTGTATGTCTGCACCAGACCTCATTACAGATGGTTGTGAGCCACCATGTGGTTGCCGGGAATTGAACTCAGGATCTTTGGA
Source organism: Alexandromys fortis (assembly GCF_014885135.2). NCBI lineage: Eukaryota > Metazoa > Chordata > Mammalia > Rodentia > Cricetidae > Alexandromys > Alexandromys fortis. The sequence goes on along the minus strand of NW_026067906.1, from coordinate 8,042,051 downwards.
AGAACAGGCAGTGCTCTTAACCACTGAGCCATCTCTCCAGCCAGCTATTTAAAATTTTTAATGAATATTTTTCATTTTACTTTTCTCTGTAGAGTTTTGTCAATGAGAGGCTAGGCAGTACAAATGAACCTTCCTTCACCCTGGCATCAGTTTACCAATGAAGGTCACAATAGCATTGCCAGTTAGAGAGGATAAAGCTAAATGGCTAAGATTCTAGTATGAGAAGAGATTTTTGTATCTGAACTTTCATCTGTACAGAAGCTAAACACCATCGTAAAAGCTTTCAGCGTACACCTCCCAATCTTGAACATTCTCAACAATATACAGAGATAGGAGAGTTGTCAAGCCTAGGCTTTGGATTTCTTATTCTGGATGCCTTTTCTAGGAGACTTTAACAGTCTACATTCAAGAACCTTATTTTCCACTATGTATCACACAGGCAGACTAAGAAAGATAAAATACGTGACTTTGTTGGCATAACCCATTATTCACATTAAGCTCTAGTTGTAGTAGTTATAATAGCTTTTATTTCTATTATTACTCGCCTTTATATAACTCAAGTCTTTAAGATGAAGTCTTTAGTATGTAGATGTTTTGTTGGCTGAAAGTTAAGACTTTTTCTTTGCATTTGAAGTGAGATTATGATTTTCTTTTTTTTTTTTCTTTTCTGGTCGTCTACTGCAATAGAAGAATAGTTTCATTGTCTTCTGTATTTTGAGGTTATTTAAATATTTCTATGCTCACCTAACAGAATCAACATCTGCTCTCCCCATCATAGTTTTTCCTGGCCACATGACTCAGTTGTGCTCAGGGAGAATTACATTAGAATTAAGTGAGATGCCTCTCGCAGGCTCTGCTCTTTCTGCATTTTCTTCACCAGTGTGCATATATCCAGCTGTTACTGCAGACATCAACTTCCAGAGAAGGGGTGTGACAGTATGTAGTCATCATGTGATTGATTGAGGGCCCCCAAGTCTATGGTGTGTATAGCTGCTCATTTCTCTGCTTGCTCCAATAATGAAAAAAAAAATCTCTTTAGGGGGGGATGGGGAAGTAACACGGTGAATGAGAGCATGGGCCCTTCCAGAGGACCCAGATTTGCTACTGAGCCCCCATGGTGCTCACAATGGTTTGTGACCTCAGTTCCAGGGCATCTGATGTCCTCTCCTGGCATCCACTGGCACCAGGCACAAGCCAGGCAAAGATACATACGTAGGCAAAACACCCACACACCCCAAACACCAAATAAAAATTAAAAATAGCATTTTAAAATCAAGCCAGCAAAATTAGATTTTTCTGCTGCTCTTGGCCGAAAGAATTCCCAGTTGCTAAATTTTTTCAATTAAATTTTGTATAGAACCATGCTATCTTTAGTTACTTTTATTATATATCTTCCAATGCTGAAAGTTATGATTTTGGTCATTAGAAGTTAGAATTTTCTAATATAAAAGGCAAGATATGAAAGACAAACTAAACTACAACTTTAAAGAAGCCAAAATGAACTCTTTGAAAACACTGTTAGGGAAGTGAAAAAGACAAACTGAGTGGGACCAAAGGGTTTGCAAGAATCTAGCTTATCAGAGAAAACCTTCTTATCCAAAATGTGTAAGAAACTCTTGAGGAGGTTAATAAGAAAAATCATATTTTCAAAAATCACTAGAATTTTTGAGCAGGCATGTCATCAAGGAAGATATACACGCATGTGTGGAAATTATGAAAAGATAGTCATGAGGGAAATTAAGATTATAATTATAGTTATAATCAGATCAGTCTGCACACCCACTAGAATGTGAAGCTTAAAAAACATGAATAATATAAAATGTAGGCAAGAACTTCGAACAATGGAAACTTTCAAACATTGCCAGTGGGAATATGAAACAGTACAACCACTTGAGAAAACAAGATAACAGTTTTCTATAAAGCTAAACCCACATGTACTCCAGAAATACGTTCATCTACTCCTACCTATTTGTTCAAGACAAATACCAGTTGTATGCACATAAAAATGAGAGGCGAGTGCCAAATAGCTTTTTTTGTTTGCAATTGGCTTAAACTAGGAACTGTCAGAATGGCTTTCGGCAACGTTGTGAGAAATGAAAATGACGTTAGACTCAATGATAGCTCATGAGTAGGAGGAGTGGAAAGCAATATGCGCTTAGCATAATGGGAACAAATGGAGGGGAAGCAGAGGGCACGTGGACAGTGATGTGGTCCAAAGCTCATCACACCGGGGTGTGTACTATCACTTGGTAGATGCATGGGATTTAATTATGAGTATCAGGAGTTTTGAATGGAGTTCTTGAGTCTTCAGCTTTGAAAACTCTTTAAGTTACCTGATATGGCACCTGACTTTAAGGCATTTAAATATTTCGATCTCGTTAATAATAAAAGTAGGACTCCATGTATTCTTTTTGAGCTATAGACCAGTTGAATAATCAAGCAACGTTCACAAAACTGAGCCCTGAGGTATTAATCACAATATGGAAAACACTACATGTTGTCTGAGTGTATATTTTAGAATGGGGAACATAGGGAACACAAATCACTGACTTACTGATGCCTCTAAATTTAATCCCATTCAGGAGGGTAGAGTCTGTGACTATAAAATTAAGGCCTTGTTATAAATGTGCATACTAATTTGTTATGTCTAGACTATAAGGCCTTGATATGAATGTGCATACCAATTTGTTATAATCAGGTACATAATGGTAACTTAATAAAATACACAAAATCCTCCATTTAGGATATGCACATATATTTACTGATATATATATATATTATATATCATAAATACAGTATATATATTTGACANATATATTACACACACACACACACAGACTCACATACTCCAGTCCAGGTTGGTCTTAAACCCTCTGTATAACCAAGCATGACTTTGAATTTCTGATTACCTTGCTTCTGCCTCCAAGTGCTAGGATTACAGATATGGTCTGCTATACTACACTCAGGGATCTGCACATAATTGGCAAGCACTCTGACCACTGAGCAACTTTCCCAGCCACATTTGTGGTATGCTGTGGAAATAATTTCAGAGGATTTGAAAATTGATTCCTTTCCTAAAGAGGAGATATCCCTAAGGTAGAGATACTTGTTCTGTCTCTAGTTACTTCCAGTTTGAAACAAGGGCATAGCTTTAACATTGGCATAAAGCTGTAACTATGAGTTTATCTTTCATATTTATTTTTGCACATTTTTTTGAACTTGTGGGGATTAATCTTTTAAATTACAGTTTTGTAATTCTCATAAACTAGAGAATTTAGGCTATAAAATTTGATACCTGGAGCCAGTTATTATCAAGTTGCACACACTGTTTACAAATTATGATTATTTGAGTCAGATGTCGAGATTCAAATCAATCTAGAGAAAGGTCCAAGGCAGTGAAATTCCAGAGCATATGTTTTAATATTTCCATGAACTCATTAATATTGTTAGAAGCATATCACTTATTGAGACAGATAAAGAAGCAATATCACAGTATCACAATAAAATACACTGAATTTAAAATGTGACAAAAAACATTATGCTTGAAATTGAAATCTTCTGATTTGCCTTATAAGTTTTAGCTTTTGCATCCTGTTTATATGCTGCCCTACCTGCCATGAAAGAAGACCTGCACATGTGATTGTTCAGCACCCAGCAGTGGTATTAGTCCATGTTTGAAGTAGTGGTGGTGATAATGTCCCTTCGAGTATACAGTCATGACACAGGATCAGCCAAAAGCTCCCTGCTCGGAGGCAGGTGTAGGCAGTCCTCTTATTTTAAACTCTATTGTCAGGTCAAACCCATTAGGTTTGATTCAGGCTGGAGAAAAGAGAGGCTCCACTCCAGTGGCTGGTCCAAGTGGCTTTCTATGATCTGTGTCGTTCCAGAAAGAGGTGAGTTAGAGAAGATAAGACAAAGCGGTACTCTAACTCTCATTTCCTGTGCTGCTCTCTCCTCGCTCCGATGGACTAGAGGTGTCAAAGCAGAAAGGCAGAATGCAGAAGAGGATGCGAATTCACCCAGACTTCTGGCTACGCTGTTTTTTAAACAGCACTGAAACCTCAAGCCTAGTTTTTACACACCTGTGTACTTCTAAGCTCAGCTCCTTGACTTGGGCACTCTGCTGCGAAGAGGTCCCTGCTGCTCACAATATACTCTCAAGGACATTAACGGGACTGACTATGACTGCAAAAAAAGCCGAATGGAAATCGTCCATAATCTGTCCCCAATCTTACGTTTTAGAGTAAATTTAGTTGAAAATGGCGGTACTAGAATGAAGGAAAATGCAGTCTTAAATTGTAAGTGATCTCCAACGCTGAGATACAGATGGAGATTAGGAAAAGCATGGCGAAATGATGCTCTTAAACATATGATCATTTGCCTACTCATTTTCCAAAGAAATGATGGCTCTTTTCTGAATTACTAAGTTTACAGACAAAGTTTGTTGAGAAAAGTACATTAAGAAACTTCTCTGGTGTTCTACCACCTCAGTGACATGGAAGAGATACAAGATTTCTTTGGGATGGTATTGGAGAAAAAGAAGATTAAATGTCTCCTCTAATCTGGCAGCAAATGGCTTTCCGTTTGCTTTAAGTGTGAAAATTCAGAAGGATGCATAACTGCAGGTAAGTTACATAACACACTCCTTAAAATCTCTGCCAATTTGGAGATTTCTGGACGTTATTTATAACACTTGTTTTAAGTGAATTAAAATGACTAGGCAATATACTTAATTTTCCAAAGGGAACAGAAAATACTTTGTTCAGTTTTATGGCTTCACAACTAATTATTCTGTTATATAAAAGCAAAATAATTAGTTGTGGAACTATAAAACTGAAGAATGACTCTAATTTTAAAGAAACCGTGCCATTAACCTTTACTTCATTGCTTATTTTTATAATTGGCTTATAATTCCGGTGGGGAGTTAAAACATATCACTTTCCTGAGGTGGCGCACATTAATTCGTATGAATAAGTTAATAACTTCAAGGAAGAAGTAGAGAGCGCAAATAACAGCGAGTTTCGACAGGGTCCATGTGGCAGGTGGCCAAGCCACCAGGCAGAAATATCTTTCCTTGTAGTTCAAATAGAATATTCCCTCGAGGCGGATATTCCTGGCCTGTCCTTGTCACACAGCCAGCCTCTCCTGTGACAGGAAATGCCTGAGCAAAATTTTGGGAACATGTCATTTCCAATTAGTGTTGCAGTATTCAAAGGGAGTGGATTATCTCCACTTGCTTATTTTGAGAAAGATTTAAAAAAAATGCTTTAGCTTAAGATTGTTGGTGGGTTGGGTGGTTGGTTTTCATTAAAAATTTCAGTTGGATTACATGACTCGAAATCTCACCGAGACCCCAAGGCACTAAGATGTCGGTTCAGCAGTTTTGAAATTTGCCAGAAAAAGTTTGTAAGGTTTGTAAAATATGTTCCACTTAAAATACGGCTTTGCCAGGAAAATAAGTCAACCATTTTCGAGCTATTAGGTATCTAATGTTGTTACCGGAGCCATATCAGCTACTCAAATGAAGACCAAGGGAAAGAACTCAGTTATTTAGAACTTGCTTGACGATTCAGTTGATTGAAATTAAAATATTGCTGATAAGGCTGTTGGATGTGGCAATAAAAATTCTGGATATCCAATTAAGTTGGAATGCTAGACAAGTGATGAGTAAATTTCTAGTTCGTGTTATGCCATTATATAATACTTGATATGTCTATATATTTCATAGTTAATACTCCATCACAAATGCATTGAATTGAGAAGGTGGGTCTAGTCGGTTGGGAGGTGTTGGCCATGCAGTGACAGTAGAATCTGGTTGTGAGAGAAGGGAAAGCGAAGAGAGGACCAGCGGGGTGATGGTGAAGGATGTGGGATAACGATGTTAACTTGGACAATGTCATTTGATTTCTGATCTTTAAGAGATGTTTTAGCAGGCAACTATGTAGGTGTGGCACTCAGAGGAAAACTCTAGGTTATAAAATATAGTTTTTGGGTCTTCTGTTTAATGGTCTTAGAAACCTCTGTGTCTATTTGATCCTCTCAGAGAAACAGCAAGAAATTGAGCCAAATTCAACATCTACTTTCTTTTAAATAAGCCTAGCCTTCCTCCTATATTGAACCTACCAAAAGAAAGTATTTTTTTTAAATTGAGATAACTTACATATACTTTCTTTCAGCTCAATTGATTCCAGAAGGAGAGACAAAGAAAAAAAAAACTCTTAAAAAGTTATTTTTAAAGGAAAAATAGTTTACCCACACTACAGAAATTGCAAAACATAGAACTATACAACCAAGAAATTGAAATACTCTGTAATTCCCCCTGAAAGAACAACCAGCAATAGCTTTTCCTATTTACTCCTACTCTACTTCACTTAACAATTTAAAGTATCACTTGTTATTATATGCCCTTATAGGCTTTACAAAATCTTTCAGTGTGCTCTTTGAAATTCTGAGATCATGGTATATATTACTGTCTTTTTTTTTCTTTTTTTTTTTATATACAAGGTTTCTCTGTGTTACAGTCCTAGCTGTTCTGGAACTAGCTCTGGTACACCAGGCTGGCCTCAAACTCACAGAGATATTAATGCTCTTTTGACCTAGTATTTTGTGTTACCACAACACAAATAATCTTGGATTTTACAAATGTTAAGCGCTCTTTCTTTTAAAAGCTCGTTGGATGTATTTATGAGTCAAAAGTATCTGCATTCCCAACATTAACAGATCTTGATATATTGTCTATTCTGTGAAGTTTTGCGAATTGCAACAGCATTAAAAATTCATCTAAAAAATTCATCTAATCTGCTTACAGATGACTCTGAATATAACCCCTCACCAGATGGACAGACCTAGATGACCATGATTGGGTGAATCAATAAAGAGAAGTACAGAATAAATAATTATTCAACAATATGAAAGGGATGAATCACTGATCCATGTGACAGTATGTATGAACTTTATTTTGTGTGAAAGAAATTGGATGGAGAAAGAAAAACACTATATAATTTATTTATGCCTGACTTGTTAGAAATCATTTAACAGAATTTAGTGCTAGATTCTGACTGTCCTTAAATCATAAGAGGAAATTGAAGCAGTGTGACAGTTCACCAATAATTGATTAATTTTCAGATTGTCAGAGGTTGAGAATACGTCCAATATTAGAAACAAGACTATTGTAGAAAATTTATCATTGAAAGAGTGAATGCAATAATGTTATTCAAATTGTAAGGCAAAATCTCTCCAATTCATAGTCCAGAGTTCATACTAATCTCTGGGCTTTTTCTTTAGCGAAATAATTGCTGGGACAGCATCTTAAACCACACAATCACCACCGTGCAGCTGATTGTCTGGTGACTATTTTGTTCTGATTGGATTTGCTTTCCAGTCCTGAAAGAGGTTTTACAAATCCTTAGGGTACATTTGGGTTTGTGAATGGTCCATTCCCAGCAATGTTGGCAGGGACTGATTCCTTCAGAAACCAGAACAGCTGAATAAGCTATAAATATCTTTGAATTTGGATGAACTAATTGGCTTATTCTTCACAAGTGGCATGCCTATTTTATCCTTTGAAAGAGGTAGATTAGGATGTGCTGTGTGGAGGTTCAGAGGCACATCTTGAAGTTTGGGAATGATTTCTGCAGTGTGGATGTCGTGGAAGAAGCTAACGCCCTTTCTTCCTTAACTGGGATGACTAGAAAGCTGATACTGCGGAGATTCGCCTTATGCTGGGTCTTCTTGACACCCATCAGAGATTACAGTTCCAACAGAAGAGTGTAAAGTCTCCTCTCCCACCTTCTTCTGTGTAGCATGAATAGTAAAAACCCAGAGGAAGATATTGGAGTTCAGACTGAAAATCAGAAAAGCAAAGTAGCCAAGCCACTAGAGAGCTCTTAATTCTATGACATCTTCAGAGGGAAAAGAGAGTGAGTTTCTGTCCCTTCCTATCTTCTATTCTTTTTTAGTGCTGGGATAAAAGTGTGCATCACCACCGCCTGCCTCTAACTATTGTGGCTACTGGGAGTAAAGGTGTGTGCCACCACTGCCTGGCCTGTTATGGCTGACTAGTGTGGCTCTTTTGTGTTCTTGTCTTTGGGCAATCTTTATTTATTAAAATACAAACGAGTTGTCATTATACTTCTGAGTATGGCAATTCAGATTGAAAAGTCTGTTAGGTCTGTACTGAGCTGCTGTGGAATTTCATTTTCTTCATCAGCCAACCTTGAAAGAACCGAGTTTTCCCAGCCTAAAAACACATTCCAGATCTCAAAAGTCTAAAAATAATTTCTGTGTCTGGTTTCTCACATTATTTCTGGCTTCTAAGGTTTGTGTTCCTTGAACTGTGTTCTCTATGTCCAGAGAAGGATTTAGAATAGCTGTGGTCCACTTCATAGAACAGACAAGGATCTGATTTGTGCTCTTGTGTAATCACACTGGTTCCTTATTCTTGCTCTTGATAAAGTGGAAGAAATTTGGCCATTTCTGTCCTTCTGTCCAGCTGGATGTTCTTCTTGAAGTGAGTTTCTTGGCACCCGTGATAGCAAACAAGTGAGAGAAGCTGTTCTTTACATCTAGAAATGTCTATCGAAAGAGTGACAGAAGTCGTGCCCATATTTGATGATGATGTTAATGAGGTCACTCAGAAGTCGGAGAGATGGCTTTTGCCTGGACACCTACCAGAACTGCCAGCTGGGTCACTGGGCTTTAAGTGAAGGTCTTGTGTAAGGTAAGTTTCCTGCTGGAAGGCTTAACTCTGGTTGATCTGCAGTGAGAAGTAGATACATCCTTGGATCCCCCTGTCCTGCTGTGCTATTTTCTTGCTTCAACTGGACAGCTCAATATTTCTTAGGACCCCTATTCCTCAGTTACAAAGGGTGGTACACAGAGGAGCTCCTCTTACAACCTGGCATGGTTTGGCTACCAGTTAGGTGACAAGTTATCTCCAAAGGACCAGAATATCAAGCCTAGAAGAGCAGTTCTTTTGGTTAGAAATCAGATATAGCTCGACAGTGCCCAGAGCAGAGAATTATGTGATAGGTCTGTGAGGTACGTATGCAAGAGTTGCTTCTGATTTTATCAGGATAGTATAGTCTTATATTTTAAATACAGAAAAAGTATCCCATGAATTTGATGCTCTTCGCATTATCTTAAAAGTGGTACCATATTTATTTTATAAATGTGCCATCATGCGTATATGAACAGATAATTGAAAGATGAAAATCCACTGTTTTATTTACTGACTGCTATGGTCTAATGTTTATGTCCTCTTCTAAAATTCATATACTGAAACTTTATCACTGATTGGATGATAATAGTATGCTTTTAAAATAGGATCTTAACATAGCTGAATGAAAGATTTGGTCTTTCCTCCCTCCCTCCCTCTCTTGCTTCATTCCTTCCTTTCTTCTTTCCTTCTTTGTTTTCTTCTGCCCCCTCCCATCTTTCCCCTTTCTTCCTCCATTCTTTTATTTCTGTGTGTGTATTTATGTAGAGGTCAGAGGACCTGAACTTTTCAACTGTGCCAGGGTGGCTTCTCAGCCAGCTCCAGTTATCCACAAGTCTCCATCTGTCTCTATCTCCCAAGTTCTAGGATTATAAATCTGTCCCATCACACATAGCTTTAGTCTGTGGTGTACAGGAATAAACTCAAATTTTGGAAGACAAACACTCTACTGACTGCATCATCTCCACATTTGTTCCTTTTCCAAAGAAGTTATCCAATGAATGAGGTTATAACTGCGTTTCCTATGACCAAATAAACTTTTACTAATGCTACACTGGGTGAAGCAATACGTCATTGCAGGACATTTGATCACACTGTGTGAAAATGTGTTGCTGTTTTACCTTACATACGTAGGCACCTTCTGATTGGTTTAATAAAGAGCTGGCCAGCCAATAGCTAGGTAGGAGGGGTTAGACCCAACTTCTGGGGAGAGAGAGCACCACACAAGCATAGTCCCTAACTACATTTCAAATGCTGTCCTCACACCCAGGTAACTCAGTACTCACCCCTCATCTGGGAAGTGTCTCTTGCAATATTTGAAACCACACTAAATACAGAGTAATGGAGTCCAATTCTAATGGATACTTCTACAATACAACTCCTGTATTGAAGGCCTATGTATCATTTAGGAGGGTGTGGAAAGTCTTTAAGAGTCAGAGGATCAGGGATGTGCTATTAAATTGTCCCCCTTAAAACATATCCGGAATTTTCATCTCACAAAACCTCCGCGGAATTTTGCACTCTTTTTGCCTTTAAAAATATTTACTCAGCTCTCCTTTTATTGTTTCTATCTACTCTCTTTAAATCTCCAAAATCATTCCTACATATAGCTCCAAGAGTACTGTCACACTTCTGTTTACTTCCGTATTGAAAATGGAGCAGAAGATATAAGGATTGAGATGAAGTGGTAAATCACTTTTAGGAGTCAACTGGTAAGACTTGAGCACAATTATACCTACGATTACCGCCACTCCATTCTGGACCTGAATAAGATTTTGTTAAACCTGCTTCCATATCACAGCTAGAGAGGGAAAAAGGGTAACAGAAAAGAAGTAAATCCCTTTATTGATGCAACAGAACTCGGCAAAAGTGATGTGGAGAAAACAATGGTTGTTTACATTCGCAATGATGGGGTGAAGGCATTTGGAATTCTTGTTTGGAAAAATCTTTTCTTTTCTTTGCCAGGAAGTAGGCATGCATTTTCATTAGGGACATTGTTGGAAAATCCCCACGAAGCAAAACATCTGCATCATGATCACAACTGTCAGAAAGATTCCCTGGCATGCAACGCAGTGAGCGTGCTTGTCTCAGTCAGTGGAGATGCTAACTCATTAAAAAAAGCCAGGCCTGAAAATGAACCAAATTTCATTTAACATTTTGAAGTGATATGCCAGCTTTAATTATAGTATGAAAGAAGAAAGGCACGAGAAAGCCACATTTTATATGAAAAAAATATTCCATAGGACGTTTTCTCCTGAAAGATGAAAAGTAGGTCAGTTTTATCAATGCGAATAATTATTTGAATCTGAATGCATTATTAACCTGCCTTTGGGGATGACTCGAATCTGCCTTTGTATTTTCATATCTTTCAGATTAGATCATTCTTTTAAAAATAGAGTTAGTTGGGAAAAGGTAGAGGGCAGATATGCTCAGAAAGTTTTAATGGGGTTGAAGTGTTCCATTAGTCACCTCTTGCCATCGGATGAGTGTTACCAATTTGGGATGGACACTCAGTCTCTTTCAGGCACTGGTGATTCCTGTCACACTGCCCAGTCATTTTTTATCTAAGATAATTGTTAGCATAACTCAATGGTAAGGGAAAACAATCTTTGGATTGTACATCTGTTTCACAGTCTACAGTTCCCTTTTCATGTTCTCATTACACATCTGGATGTACATCTTAAAACCTTGTATTCAGATGTGTAATATCGTTTAATCACTTTTATTATCTACCCAGAAAATTGCCTATTATAAAATTAAAGAAATTCTATGTTGATATAGCTGAGAAATTTGAAACCTAATGTCTGTATTTTTAAACCCAGTGGTCTGCCTTGTTGTGTGATAAGACTGGGAATGTGTGCTTACTTATATCCTGTAGATTGCATTTCTATATTATTATTATTATTATTGGCAGAGAAAGGAAGGGTACCATGATTGAACAATGGATAAAAAGGATGACATCAATAACAGAAGAAAACTATCAATAAAGCCTTAAAACCAGAGGTTTTGGTCTGGCGGTTGTCAAATTTGGGTAGGATGTCTAATTAGATTATATGATCACAAATACAGCTAGGATGTGAGCTGTGTAGTTGCTTCCTGCAAACTGAAACATTCTCTTCTGGAAGAAAATCCCAAAAGCTTAAGACAGTTACAAAGTTCAGAAATCTTAGAAAGTTATAAGATTGATGAAGTCTCTCTCCAATGTTATATAAGCACTAGATTATTGAGGAAGAGAAGAGTATCTGTTGGAACTGCCAGAAGGTTGGGCAAGGAGCCCTAGGCATGTAGTTTTCATGAAGCTTTCACGACTTACTGTCTGCGTGGAAGTGGACTTTTCACTGATGCCACTGCCTTTGCATCATTCTAACCCCTAGAAATAAGCTATCTCAGCCATGATCCTGTAAGAAACCCCAAAGGTCACCGAACAAGATGGGTACAACCATCTCCTCAGTTGGTGCCTGTCTGGGTGAACAGATATCTGGTTTGTGTCTCATCACTAAAAGTCATATGATAGGGTCATTAGGGTACCACACATATCAACTCATTGTGCATCTTAACACATCAACTCTCAGCAAGATGTTGGATCTAATACCTACTAGTGTCTTATGAGTGTGAGCATCAACAGGCAGCTGGGTCTGGAATAAAGAGTTTAGAAGTGACACCGTGTGATATTTATTTGAGAGAGGTTGAGAAATTCCTTCCAGGAAGTTCAAAGTGTTTTTTCTTTAAGTTGGCTGGGTCTCAGAACTGCTGCCAATAGTCATACTGAAGTGTGGGAGTAGTTTTGCCTGTATCCTTCCAGTTGGGATGTAAGCCACAGTGGGCCATTTCAGAGATGGTTTCCTAGGCAGGAATTTGTGGACTAAGCAAGGAGATAAAATGTTACATGGACTTAACATAGAGTGTATCAGTGATGAAAGAAAAGTGTGTGTGTGTTTGTGTGTGTCTATCTCTGTAGGGAGAATTACTCACAAATGACGAAGACCTTTTCCTTTTTGAAATTGTAAATAATAGAAACCATTATTTGTTTCTATTCAGTAAACACGTTTTTCAAAGACCAACATTAATAAAGATAGGAGTCTCTCGCTTTTAATTATTTTACATAAATTGAAAGTTATTTGATAGACATAAGGTTTTATTTATTTATTTATTTATTTAAGATTTCTGTCTCTTCCCCACCTCCGCCTCCCCTTTCCCTCCCCCTCCCCCAATCAAGTCCCCCTCCCTTGTCAGCCCAAAGAGCAATCAGGGTTCCCTGCCCTGTGGGAAGTCCAAGGACCACCCACCTCCATCCAGGTCTAGTAAGGTGAGCATCCAAACTGCCTAGGCTCCCACGAAACCAATAACATAGACATAAGGTTTTATAGAAGGAAGTAATCAGTGAGGATCGTCTATCAAGAGTCACAGGTCCTTGATTACATTTGAATATTATTCAGTTCGACTGCTAAGTAACTAAGAGACCCTTTCAAAAGAACTGTAAGTGGCTTCTTGCTTCTTCAATGTGGTTCTTCTTAACACAGTTGCTTTCTTGTATCCGGTTTCGCTATTCACACAAATACACAGTCTTCTCCTTTCCATGTGTTTTAATTTAAAGTTCTCTGTTTGGGTTCAGGAGAACTTAGACAGAAATGAAAGTTTTAATGCAGGATGATCCAAGGCAGATGTTCCCCAAATGTGGCTGCATAATCAAATCACTTGGAGACCCCTAAAAGAGCCCGGAGACCCTCTGGTTCTAAATACTGACCAAATTGAAGTGGGGTGAGAGCGAGGCCAAGATTATCTGAAAGCTTTTCAGGTGATGCTCATATGTGAGAAAGGAAGAACCAGTGAACCAAACACGAAACAATGCCAATAATAGCAAGAAATTTCTGTATAAAGCAAATCTGTGTTATTACTTCAGAGCTTTTAACTGTGCGGCAAGGTCCCAGGTGTTTCGCTCCGAGGAAGCCTGGGAAAGCTTGCTTTACTTACAGACTTGGTTTTGTAATTGTCCTAAAACTGCCGTCGTCTTAAAACCCGCCTCTGGACGCCAGATCCCTGCCCATGAACTTCCATTTACATCCTGCTGTTTGAGTCAGGACTGCTTGCCTTCCTCTGGCCTAAGGCTTAACAAGGAGAAAGAGACCAAGGTGGCTGCCTCCCATTACGTGAGGAAGAGCGACCCTCCTTGTTTGTTGAGGCATACTGAGGCCCTGTATTAGAGGCAACGGAGGGCAATCATGTTTCAGCCAGTTGCAGAGAAGAGTCAGGCAGGGTACCACTCGCCAGAAAGCTGGCGCTGTTAGTCCCGTTCATGTTTCCCACGCTCAATTCCATAGCCTGATACATGCTTGGATAGACTCCCTCTCATGTAAGAATCCTGTTACTTTTCTTCTATTCCTTTTTTTTTTTATAGACACCTGTTCTATATTAAGGCTCAGAGCAACGTTGCTGGGAAATTTTTACCATTTACCTGAAACCATGCTTTCGTGAGTGCTGAGATTTTACCCTAAACTTTGATTTCTGTTTGTCTTGCCCTGTGCTGTGTAAGGACTTGTTGGTGCAAAATATCAACTCCTTTTCATTCACACTTTGTTGTATTTGCCAGCTATGAAGGTATACTTTCATACTTTCAAACATGGAAGAAAAACACCCGAGACATGTGTTTTATGGCACCAATTTAATAGGAGATCATTTCAAAGTTGACTGGAGAATATTTAAGTTTTCAGTCCCTATGATATCTATCTCTTAAGTGTACGCTTATAGCTGAACACACTGAAGATTAGGAACAGCTGATTTTAGCTTCTTGTGTCAAAATAATAGATAATGTGACTCATTTTTTTTGTAGCATTTCTTTCCTTTGATAACGCTTCAGTCGCCACCCACAAGAGTATAGCAGTAATTATCAGAGACCACCTACCTAGTACCAAGGTAATCTTTACCAAGGTCTTCTGACATGTCAGTATTTGCATATGCAAAAATGAAGAGACAGTTTTCCTGCTGGTAAGGGATGAAAGGAACGACAGGGGTTTCCACATTCCTCACCTAAGTGTGTTACTTGTCTTTTGATATGTTCTCAGAAGAAGTTCTCAGGAATTAATTAATCTACTAATCAGAGAATGACTCGTGTCTATCTTGTTCAATAGTCTCTGACCTGAGAGATCAGAGATTCTGCTGGCCTAGCTGTTCATGGGAGATAATTTCTTAGCTTTAATTAACCAATTGAGAACACGTAACCTTTGGATATGGTCACTGAAGGGCAGGATTTTCCTCAGAGCGAGTTTCATAGAAACTTACATTCTGGTACATCCTTGGGGAAATCCTAGCACAGAGACTAGTATTTAATGTCAAAAACTAGATATACTACATCTCAAAATGCCCTGTACTTGACACTTAAGGAAAATAAACAAACTTCCCACTCAAAACAATGTCAGAATTGGTGGTGAGAAGCTAGAGTGTGAAGCAGAAGACAAAGTAAAAGTGGCCAGGTCTTCACTTAGTCATAGAAAAGAAAAGAAGGCATATAACTGTAGTGGCATTTCAATTTGATTTTAATACATAAAGACGGCCTGAAAATCTGAGAGTAAAACAGTTCCACTGGTCAGCCTTACAGAACAGGTTATGGTAACACACACCTTTAATCTCAGTAGCAATGATGATACACCTTTAATCCCAGTAGCTACACTAGTTCCCATAGTAACTGAGCGGTGCATGACTTTAATGTTGATGGTGCATGCCTTTAATCCCAGCCCTAGAGAGGATTATAAAACAGGAAAAAAAAAAAAAAAAAACAGCTCTCAACACACAATCTTCTAAGATTCCTAGAGATAGGATTACCATTTCGGTTTGAGGTCGAGGTAAGAGTCAGTGGCTGTCTGTTTCGCTTTTCAGATCTTCAGGTTGAACCCCAGTTTCTGACCCTGACTTTTATTAATCATGTTTCATATAGCTAATTAAACCTAGGAATATGTAACTTAATTTTTTAAAGGAATATAGTTCATAAGGCACATGGGTGGTCATATTCAGCTCATATTAAGGCCTATGGGAACACACTTTGATAGTTTAACTCACATTTTCTGCTCCCACAATCAAGATAATTTCAATCTCACTTGGAGAGTTTTTCAGCAGAGGGAGTTCTAAAGACACCTCAGTGTGTTCTGTTTTTCCAGTTTCAGATGTTAAGTTGGGTTGCTTAGTTGGTTGGGGCAGACTGATCTGCAGGTAGAATGCATGGTATCTTGTCTCATCTGGCACTAAAAACTTGGCAAAGATCCTCCAAGGCTTAGAAAGAAAACCATGGTGATGAAGTTTTTTACAGTTATATTTTAGAAGTTCTTAAAATAAAAAAAATACATTTTTGAAGAATATACCTCCTTTTAATAATTTAATTTTATGTTTATGGGTATTTTGCATGTATGTGTGTTTTTGCATCATATGTATGCTGGTACCCATTGATCCTCTGGTACTGGAGCTACATACAGATGGTTGTCAGCCATGACAAGAATGCTGAGAATTAGATCCAGGTCATCTGGAAAAGCACCAGTGCTTTTTATTGCTGAGCCATCTCTCCAGCCCAAATAGGTATGGTTTTAATTTTCAAAATTGTTAAGCACCATACATTATGTAACAGTTTCCTCTGACATTGAAATATCCCATCCTGCAGGGAGAGGGTCCTTAAACAGGAAAGTAATCAATTCAAAAGATTCAGGAATTCCCTGAAACCAAACAGATTCACTACTGCCAGGGCAAACTATAAAAACCTGAAATTCTATCATAAATGTAAATAATGTTTCCAATGAAATGGTCGAGTATCCAAGGTTATAAAGCTAATAGTTTGCATTTGGAAGGATCCTGTGTCACAGGTGAATGTAAGGAATCCTAGGTCAAGTACAGTAAGAACTGAGTGGCTGTGTGGGCATCTCATACTGCTTCTGCTTCACTCTTCCAGCCATTCTGGAGGACAGAGGAGGTGAAAGGAGAGAAGGTAAAGCAGGTTTGTCAGTCTTTCTGTCTCTTTTTTAATATGTTGGAGCAAAGAGGGGTCAATGGAGAAGAGAACAGTAACTGGCCCTTGGAACTTCTGTACATCTTTATTTCCTAAATGATCTGTGACATTAAACTGAAAATATGGTTTTTTTTTGAAAGGTAGTGTCTGAAATAGTATTTCTCAAAGATTCTGTCTCTATTATCAAAGTGAAAAAAAGATTATTATTCAGTTGCTTTATTTTTAGTGTATTTTTTAAAACTTTTTTTGTTTTACATACAAAACCCAGTTCTGTCTCCCTCCCCCCACCTTTCACCCACCCTAATCCCCATCCACTCCTCAGAGTAGAAAGCTTCCCATGGGGAATTAACAAAGTCAAGCACATCACTTTGAGGCAGGACCAAGGCCCTCTCTTTGGTTTCTAGGCTGAGAAAGGTGTCCCTCCAGAGAATGGGCTCCCAAAAGCCAGTTCAAACACTAGGGATAAATGCTGGTCCCATTGCCAGTACCGCAGATTGTCCCAATCACACAACTGTCACCCACATTCAGAGGGCCTAGTTTGGTCCTATGTAGGTTCTCCCGCTGTCAGTCCAGAGTCAGTGAGCTCCCACTAGCTCAGGTCAACTGTTTTTGTGGAGATCTCCATCATGGTCTTGACCCCTTCGCTCATATTGTCACTCCTCCCTCTCTTTGACTAGACTCTGGGGGCTTGGCTGAATGCTAGCTGTGAATCTTTGCATCTGTTTCCATCAGTTACTGGGTGAAGTTTCTATGATGACAAGGTAGTCATCAATCTGATTATAGGGGAAGGCCAATTCAGGTACCCTCTCCACTATTGCTTAGGCTCTTAGCTGGGGTCAACCTTGTGGATTCCTGGGAATTTCCCTAGTGTCAGATTTCTTGTTAGCACCATGATCTCTCCCTTATCGAGATATCTCTTTTCTTATTCTCCCTGTCTGTTTTCCCCCATCTTGGCCAATCCATACCCTCATGTTCTCCTCTGCCTTTCCCTTCTCCTCTTCCCCCTCCTTCTGCCATCCCTGTACCCCTCCTTGCCACTTCCAATGTTTTCAAATTTTCTCAGGACTTTTGTCCATTTTCCATTTCTCAGGGGATGCATGTATGTCTCTCAGAATTCTCCTTGTTACCTAGCTTCTCTGGTATCGCAGACAATAGGTTGGTTGTCCTTTGCTTTACAACTACTATCCACTTATGAGTGAGCATAAACTTTCAAATCCAATTAAACAATTTTGTATATTCAAATTAGTTATTGCAATCAAGAACCTAAGTTTTTCTCTTTCTCTAGTTATTAGTATGAACATCGATACCAAGCACATTGACATAGAATTCAATAAATGTTTTTCTAATTAGAAAGGAAACTAATAATCATTTTACCCAGATGTATACATAGCTGAATTATTAATATTTTGCTTATAGACCCATGTTTAAGGAAGCATGCACTATAAAATAACTTTTAAAACGAATGATGATTTTGTATAATCAAACATTTCTATAATCTTATAATGCAGTGTAAACATTTTCATCATTGAATAAAGGGAAAATGACGAGTAAAGGGAAAATGGGTTCTAATTCCTTTATAAAATGGTAATGGTTTCTATAATAGAGGCAAAATAATTTACACTTAAATTATGTTTTTATTGTTCACTATGATTATCTAATGAACTTAAAGCTAGGATAGATGTTCTGAAATTGCCTTTAAAGCTATAACTTAGCAGAGGCCTATACTTATTATTTTGCAGTTCAAGTTCAGGACAATCCACTTGCATCATTATAGGATCTGATTGTAAACAGTTTAGTTTTTGCCATTTAACCCAGTACT
Source organism: Alexandromys fortis (assembly GCF_014885135.2). NCBI lineage: Eukaryota > Metazoa > Chordata > Mammalia > Rodentia > Cricetidae > Alexandromys > Alexandromys fortis. The sequence continues at coordinate 8,023,532 of NW_026067906.1, read as the reverse complement.
TGGAGTATTACAAAGCCCATAAATCTACACATTTTCATCATATATATATTCACAATGGCATAATGATGAATATATATATATATATATATAATTTTTTTTCAAGACAGGGGTTTTCTGTAGCTTTTTGGAGCTCTCCTGGAACTTTCTCTGTAGACCAGGCTGGCCTCAAACTCATAGAGATTTGCCTGTCTTTGCCTCCCAAGTGCTGGGATTAAAGGTGTGCACTACCACTGCCCAGTTTTAGAGTTAATATATTAAGGTGACTATTATCCAAATTTGTCTTTCCTTAAATAAAAATTTAAAAATCAAGTATGATTCAGTAGCTTCATTACTTGATGTCCTAATGTCATGCAGATCTTGAAAAATGCCTCTCTTGGCTATCATAATGTACCCAAATTACTTAAGGTAAATGAACGCTGTAAATAGGCCTCTTCCTCTTAATTACTGTTTAAATAATTGTCTTTGCTTGACAAGGTGTTTTGTATGAAATGTCAGCACAATGATTTGAATCACACATAATTACAACTTTCAACCACAATAATTAATAAATTATGGTCCTCTCATGGGACTATTCTCAATCATTTTAAATATTTATTTTTGACAAGTCAACTGGCCATAACTTTCTACATCATTTGGATTGCTTCCAGTCTTCCTTTTTCTTGGATATTTTTTTTTCATTTAATTTTAACTGGTAACTAAATGAAAAATCTTTATTATAGTTGTGGGAGGGAAGATTTTCTACCTTGTTTAAGAAAATTTGTCACTTAATCGCCAGCATTCCTGTTCTCTCAGTGAGTCAGGGTTCTTGGTTAGACATTCTCTTGCACGGGAAGTAAATTCTTTCTTATAAACAAGGGAACTGAATACTGTCTGAGAAATTTCAATGGAAAATACTTAAATTCATTTTCTCAAACAAGGAATCAATGATCAGTGGGAATCTCGCTCACTTTTCCTCTTTATTGATTTATACTCCTCAGGGGTCAGTTGGGGAAGTCTATGGAAAAATGTGTGTGGCGCCTTTGCCTTCGTTTCACCGAATGACTACCAACATATCAGGTTAAAGAGACCTGATGGTTTCCTGTAAAGAAAATGTGTGAGCTGGACATGGTTAGCACACCCTTTTCATCCCAGCACCAAGTGGCAGGGCAGAGGTAGTGAGATTTCTGTGAGTCAGATGCTAGCCTGATTTCATAGTGACATCCAGGTCAACTGAGACTATGCAGTGAGACCTGCCTCACAAAAAAAAAAAAAAAAAAAAAAAAAAAAGAACAGTCGAAGTGATGTCAAGGAGACCAGGAAACAGAATCAACTAACTTGGTGGCCATAGGGCCACATGAAGACTGAAGCAAAAATCAGGAAGCCTGCATGGGTCTGACCTAAGCCCTCAGGGTATATGCTATGGTTGTATAACTTGTTCTTCTTGTGGTCCTTCTAACAGTGGGAGTGGGGCTGACTCTTTTGCCTGCTTTTGGGACCCTTTCCTCCTACTGGGTGGTCTCCTCTAGCCTTAGAACAAGGCAGCAAGATGCCTAGTCATATTGATTCTTGATAAGACATGTTTGGTTGATATCCCTGGGATGCCTGGTCTTTTCTGATGGGAAATGGAGGAGGAGTGGATGTGGTGAAGATGGGAGGGGTGGGGGAGGGAAAACTGCAGTAGGGATGTAATACATGAGAGAAGGATACATTTTAAAAACATTATAAAAGGAGAGAAAAATGAAAACAAAACAAAATGTTTGACCCCTACACATAAGAATCATCAATGTATTTTGCATGAAAAATACATGTACCTTGTCATCAGGGTTGTACTTCAGTCAGTCACCTACCCTTCCATGATTATGTTGCTACGGCTCCTTGGCTCGTTTCTAGAAGCAAGCCACAGGAGAGGGGACAAACACTATAATGGTGACGAGCCTCTCACCTAGGTAATGTTAAGGTAAGCGTGCTGCTGGATTATTCTTTGCTTTGACTTTTATGGTTATTAAACCTTTTGTTTACTTGCATAATTCCAGTGACACTTTCAAAGGCAACTTTGATTTGTTGTTTGATGACTGCCTAAAATTTCTCAAACTTCTTTTTTTTTTTGTATCTGTGAAATTATTATACCAAGGTGTGATAATAGATCAGTTTCAGATTGCCAACCCCTGAATCTTTTTGTTTTTGTTTATTTGAGACAGAATTTCTCTGTAGCTTTGGTGGCTGTCCTGAAACTAGCTCTTTTAGACCAGGCTGGCCTTGAACTCATAGAGATCCACCTGCCACTGCCTCCCAAGTGCTAGGATTAAAGGCGTGCACTACCACTGCCCGGCCCAAACCCTGAATTTTTAAGAAAAAAATGTTTAAACACTTTAGTTTTTCTGGAAAAGGGGTCAATAATTTCATCAGACTCTTGAAGAAACTAAAGTTCTTCAAAGGCAAAGAACAGAATAAATACATTAGCGTTCAGGCATTTTGCTGGCCCAGCCCCTATCTCCTGGCAAGATGCACCTGTCAGCATTTCAGGCAAATACATAGCCAGCCCCAGAGTCTTCCAGCCACTCATGCTCTTGTCGGTGTTCAGGCAAATACTTAGTCAGCCCAAGGCCCTACCATCGAATGTTATGCACTGCGTGGCTGTATAGAGCTCTGTACGCATTCCCAAAGGGACTTTTTTTTTTTTTACCTTCTTGCTGTCTTTTTTAAGAATACATGTTGTTATGAACTATAGTTATGAACTATAGCTCGCTTGGCTTTGCTCCGCCTCTGTAGTAGCTGGGATTGTCTACTTTTTTATTTTATTTTTATTTTTTTAAAGAAAACAAACTATCTCTTTTCATTTTACATACCAATCCCAGTTCCCTCTCCCTCCCCTCTTCCCATTCCCCACACCTATCCCCTCCCCCCATCCATTCCTCAGAGAGGGTAAAGCACATTTCTTTGGATATAGTCCTCCCTGCCATCTAGGCTGAGCAAAGTACCCATCTGAAGAGAATAGGTTCCCTACAAGCCAGTACAAGGAGTAGGGATTAGTCCTGGTGCCATTGCCAGGGGCCCCGCAGTCTGTCCCAGTCATACAACTGTTACCCACATTCAGAGGGACTAGTTTGGACCCATGCTGGTTCCTTCCCTGTCTGGCTGGAGTTGGTGAGCTCCCATTAGCTGAGGTAGACTGTTTCAGTGGGTGTCCCTATAATAGTCTTGACCTCTTTGCTCATTTTCTCACTCCTCCCACTCTTTAACTGGACTTAGGGAGCTCAGCTCAGTGCTCCTCCGCTATGGGTTTCTTCCTCTGTTTCTATCAGTTGCTGGATGAAAGTTCTATGGTGAGATTTAAGATAATCTTCAGTCTGACTACAGGACAAGGGCAGTTCAGGCACCCTCTCCTCTTTTGCTTGGGATCGATCATCTTTGTGGATTCCTGGGAATTTCTCTAGTGCCAGGTTTCTTGCTAGCACCACAATGACTCCCTCAATCAAGATATCTCTTTCCTTGGTCTCATCTCTGTCCTTCCTCCATCTGGACTATTCCATTCCCTCAGGTTTTTCTCCCCCTCCCTTCTCCCCCTAGCCCCATGCTCCCAATTTTGTCAGGCACCCTTGTCTATTTCCCCCCAAAGGGACTTTTTAAAGCAAGCTCTACCTGGCTCTTGCTCTCTCTTCAGTACCTCCGTTCTCTCAGCTGACCTTCACGATTTCCTCTCCCCTTCCCCTTATCAATAAACTTCTACAGGTGCCTACTTTTTATGGCAATTTGTTCTTGCTGCTAATTTGTAGTTGCTAAACTACAACACTACATGGATCTCAATTTCCTTTTAACACCATATATACTGCTAACATTTGTGTCAAAGACACTGTAAATTGACCACATGAAAATCCATACAATGTAGTCTTACATAGAACAAATATTTTTGATTGCTCATTAGCTGACCAACACCATATATACTAATTTTTATTGCAATTAAAATGGAGGATAATTAATCTTTACCTTCTGTCTCATGAGATATCCGACTCTTACTAAACTTAATTAACTTTAATAAAAGAAATGGAGAGGGAGAAATCATAAACTTGAAACTACTGTCTTTCAAAGATTAGGCTGTGTTCTATTTCTATCATTCCCCACTGGGCCTCAGATTAAAAAAAAGACAGAATCGAAGTCATCATAATTTTTATAGTACAAACTCATCATTGTCTAACAATACATGGGTGTCTTACATTTCTAATTTTTCTATTTATTAAAAAATAATAACTAACTTTTTATTATTTCACATATCAATCCCAGCTCCCACTCCCTTCTTTCTTTCTACTCCCTGACCCCTACCCCTACTCCATCCCCCCAGCCACTCCTCAGAGGGCAAGGCACATTGCTTTGAGAAAGGACCAAGGCCCTCCCCCTTATATACAGGCTGAGCAAGGTTTCCCTTCAAAGAGAATAGGTTCCAAAAAGCCAGCACAAGCAGTAGGGATAAATCCTGGTCTCACTGTCAGTGGCCCCCCACAGTCTGCCCTAGCCATACAACTGTCTCCTACATTCTGAGGGCCTAGCTTGGTCCCATGATATCTCCATCCCTGTACAGCCAGATTTGGTGAGCTCCCATTAGTTCAGTTAGTAAGTTGTTTCAGTGGGTATTCCCATCATGGTCCCAACCACTTTGCTCATATTCTCATTCCTCCCACTTTTCAATTGGACCCTAAGTGCTTAGCCCAGTGCTCCAATGTGGATCTCTGCCTCTGCTTTCATCAGTTGCTGGATGAAGGTTCTATGGTGATATGTAAGACAGTCATTAATCTGACTACAAGGAAGGCCAGTTCGGGCACCCTCTCCACCATTACTTAGGGGCTTTGCTGGGGTGGGGTCATCCTTGTGGGTTCTTCAGGAACCTCTCTAGTGCCAGGTTTCTTCTTAGCCCTACAATGGCTCCCTCAATCAGGACATCCCTTTCCTTGCTGTCATCTCAGTACTTCCCCCATCTTGACCATCCCATTCTCTCAAGCTCTCCTACCTTCTCGCCTTCTCCTCTTTTCCCCTTCTTCCCTCACTTCTCCTCCAACCCCCACACTCCCAATTGTCTCAGGAGATTTTGTCTATTTCCCCTTCTCCTTGTTACTTTGCTTCTCTGGTGTCTTGGACTATAGGCTCAATATCCTTTGCTTTACAGCTAGTATCCTCTTATGAGTGAGTACAAACCATGCTCATCTTTCTGGGTCTGGGTTATCTCTCTCTCTCTCTTTCTCTCTGTGTGTATGTGTGTTTGTGTGCCTGTGTTTCTTCTGTCTGACACAGAGAGAAACACAGACACACCGAAACGCAGACAGATACACACACACAAAACCTTTTCATTGAAACAAAAGTGAGAATAACTAGACTAAATGAGACACTATCCATCTCACCACACTCATAGCTGTGACTCTTCAGAGAAAGATAAGTGGATTTTAGTGAAGGAAGAAGTAAACTGACTAGTTAAACAGAGTACTGAGAAAAAAGTTGTGTGTGTGTGTTATGATGTTTAATCATGTCATATATGGAAGGGCTTCATGGCTTATTCAGTACATGAATTTGAAACTGAAGACGTATCCTGATATAAATTTGGATGTGTGTTCACACTTATATGCAAAAGTAAACTTCAGGTGCATATGTTTGAAAAGTAAAATTTTTGGTAGAAAATATAGGTAAGTCTGTAGATGTTAGGGTTGAGAAGTATAAGATTTCTGAAGAGCACAGATTATTTTAATAACTGAACATGTAAAACCAACAATTTTATTAAGGAAAGGCATCTTAAAAACGAACAAAACACTGCCATGGTCGTGTGTGTGTGTGTGTGTGTGTGTGTGTGTGTGTATCTGAATGTAAGTGGAGGCAGACATATACCCCTCCTTTTAACCTTAAGAGTCTCTTGTTTTGCCTTTTAATGTGCCAGGATAACGGGCCAATGAGCTTCCACAAATTCAGCCCCCAGCTTCCAACTTGCCTTAAGAGCATTGGTTCTCTGAGGGCTCTAGGAATTCTAGCTCAGATGCTCGGGCTTAAGTGACAAGCTGTGTGCTCCCTGGGACATCTCTCCAGCTCCCATCGTCTATTAATATTAACTACTTTTGTACCTTTTAGCCCATTCCTGCATAAATAGTCATGGGCGTTTGTGGTCATCTAATATGATACACGTGTGCATCATTCCTCAGAGTTAAAACGGGAAATAAGTCAAATGACAAGCCATGGGAGGGTAGATTAAGAAGGCGTGTTATCACTCACAGTAGAATTTTAGGTGGCAGTCAAAACAAATGAATCACTGGAAAACAAAAAAATATGGCTAAATCTTAGCAGTTAACTGTTAATTAAAAAAAAACTTGATGATTTCATGAATGTAAAATCAAAATAAGTATATTTAAAAATAAATATATATCTAAAATGCATATATGTATTTACACCCATATATATGTCTTTAAATCTGGAATATGTCCTTTTGAGTGAAAAAGTCAGGAAGGGAGGACAGAAGAAGAAACAAAGAAGAAAATAGTTGTTTTGCATAGATTTGGTTAAATATATTGGTAGCAATCTTATTTATTTTTTGATATATATGAATCACTGTAAGAAATAAAAGAATGCTCATTGAGGATGTGCCAATTGGTAAGCTAGCAACTTCAATGGGATTATATAAATAGACTTGTCCCCATCCACGGTGACAATACGAAAGCATGAAAAGGTTAGGTGATTTGTTCAACAGAGGGAACAGCACTTGTCATCTACGGTGCCCAAAATAGAAGTTCTGCTTTCCACTTCTGTGGTCAACAGAAGACAGAATGCTTGCTTCCTTTGACTGATATAAAATACAGCTTCTCCAAGGAGTCTGTTATTCTGAACTACTGTGTAAGGACGTGTAATTACAAGCTTCTTGAACGTACTGTTTATTTTATCATTTGTAATCGCAAATAAAAGCTTGCAGTGAGTATTTACCCAACAGTGACGCTCACAGTCTCCAGCGGCATTGCACTCTACTGCAAGGGTCTGTTTAGATAACTTTAAGATCAGTGACCCATTAGAGCAATTAGAGTCTATGAAGGTTCCTGCCACACAGACCCTCTTCTTGCTACAAGAAAGTGACATGTTGAAAACACTTTACACATCATAAAAATAAATGTGTCTACTCAGATAAAGAAAGCCGCAGAAACAGAACTCCAATTGTATTTCATAAATTCTTTTTCTAATGACTGAGGTAATCACTTTCCTGCTGCATTTTCCCGGATGAAATTATGAATCATATCCTTAACAGCAAGTGCAATGAGTACCTCTATTCCTTGTCGTTATTACAATTATCATCTTAATATGCATAGCATTTATTCAAAAACAGAAAAGGAAGCACATATGGCCAGTAATTATAAGAAGGGATGTTCAGCAATTTAGTGATCAAAGAAATGCGAATTCTTGCTACAATGAGATACCATTTTAGTGGTGAATACTCCAGTGTCTTCACTTTCAATTGGTGAATATTTAAATGTCTCACATACAGTTAAACATCCCATGGCATATGTCATCCCCATTCCATGCACACACTCACATAATGTTCACATAGTTTTATCATTCACATATGATGCTATCATTCCATGTAGAAAATATATAACCCACATAAAGAAGGCTGTGTAACTACACAGAATTGGTAAGACTTTAAAGACTAGTAGAACAATATTGTCATGTTGATCCCTTAATGTCTTACTGGGGAACAGTCTTTATTTTGAAGGTAAATAATGGGAAAGTATGCTGTTTTTCGGAGTGTGTTGTGTGTTGCTATGGTTTGATTGTGTCCTTCCAAAATTCAAGTGTTGTCACTGTGAGAGGCTAGGGAACACCACCTTTCAGACTGCTAAGTCATTGTTTATTCATTTGTGGAAGTAAGTCTTTACAAATAAGGCTTCATCCAGCAGAGAAGCTAGCCCCCTAGCTTGTCATTCCACCTGCTGACTTGTGGGTATGAAGAAAAAAAACCCAATAGGTGCTAGACGCTGCCACCTTGCCTCGGGTATTCTAGTGTTGGTTCCTCATAAACTACACAGTCTCAGCTTTTTTTTTTTTTTTTTTTTTTTTTNTTTTTTTTTTTTTTTTTTTTTTTTTTTGCTTTACGGTAGCACCAAGAATTGGACTAAAATATATTTAAGTGCTCATTTATCCCCACCCCCTGCATTTATCCTTGATTTGTGTCATATACTACAAAGGATTAAATGACTTTTTTTTTATAAAAATAGATGATTGCTTCCTGGAGATTAATGAAGCCAAATCCACTAAATTGCTTATTTAAAAAGTTTAATTTTGGTTTATAATAAATTTCATGGAGTAGCACCCTTCATCGGCTTAGTCTAATGGTAAGATTTCGAGAGGTACTTTTGAACGTGAAATTGTTGATGTTATTCTTAGGATTCAATCACTTTTGTGCCTGTTTCAATAGTTGTGGGTGCTTCAAGTTGCAACTTAAATGTCTTCTGATAACAAAGAGGATCAAATACTCATTACGAGCAGAAGTAGACACTTGAGTTTTCTAATACATTTCAGTTGAATTCAAACTTTAGCCAATCCTTTGTCTCCGAGGGAAATGAAATCATCTTGGAAAGTCATCATCAACAGCCTTTGTTCACCAGGGAAGGCATTTAAATCCTTCTTTTGAATTGGGATGCTCTGAACAGAAGTAACCTTTGACAGAGTTTTGCCCTCCTCCCAGGTTTCTCTATAGCATCTTGTGGGTGGCTGACAATAGGCATCTTCCTTTTGGCTTCCTTGACCCCTCTTGTAGCAGGAAAGACTGTGGGGCTTCTATGCCCACCTTTTTCCTCTAAACAGCATGCATTCAGAGTCTCCCAGCAACAGAAGAAACTGTCATTGTAAGGACATGGAACCACTATACCTCAACTTTAAGCCTAACATTTACAAGAAAATCTCATCACTGAAATAAAATTTTCTTGTGAAACTCTTCTAAGATTCTTCTAGTCTCAAAAAAAAAAAATGAAATTTAAGGTAGCCAAAACTATGTACTTAGTTCAAGTTCTAAATAAAAACTTTGGAAGATAATAGTTTCAAAGACAAAGCTATGTAATGACTATGCCACTTTCAAGGGCCCAGGCAGAGCATCTGTTAGGAAGATGCAAGGCTTTGACACTAATGCATGCTGATGGTGAAAGCGATACATGCCCCTGGCTTTATTCACCACACTAAGAGAGCTGGGTCTTAGAAGGAGAAATTGTGTATGTACTCCACATACACAGGCTCTGCCAAGACTTCTCTTTCATTAGGGCTTCTGCTTGATTAAAAAGCAGTTCACTGTCGGAAGAACTTGGCCTTTAACAGTATCCAGGAAGCATCACTCATGGGCACTGCGGGTCATTAGCCTTCATATGGTACATAAAATTCAGAGTTTTGCTGCAACAATGACAGTTTTCGCCCAGTTGCACACAGAGTGGGAAGGACACAGCTGTTATTTTCACCACAATTGGCTTCAAAATATTAGCAAAATGTCAGAGTTCAGGAGGAGGGTATGTCAAGTGAGCAGAGGTTCTACTTGAGTTTTCTTCTTTTTTCTGAACTCCCCATCAGTTCAATTATTTCTAGACCACTTGACTTGATAAAGCTCTCTAGTTTACTTATGTTTTCCCCCCCCCTTGGGAAAGTGTCGAGACTTTCATGATGGTCAAATGTAAGCTTAGCAATGTACTTCCTTTTAAAGTGCATGGATTTTCTATAGTGAAAAAGGAATGTACAAGGTGTGATGTAGTTTTGAGAGGTTCAGATATCAGCTCTCCTGTCTGTGTGCGCATTGATAGGAAACTTGTCACAAAACTGTCTTACTTTTTTGTCCCATTCTACTTGGCAATGCAAATCAAATCAAAGGAAACGCGAGGGCCATCAACTTTCTTTGACACTTTCCAATTTTAGTTCAATGTGAAGAGAAGGAGAGATACATAACTATAAAGCCAGCTACATTTTCTTTAAATCTGTTCAATGCAGTGGTATCCTAGATGCCTTCATCCAAGAATGATAGTTGTGCGTCAAGAATCCATGCCATTTTATCCATACATAATGAAGATCATTAAAAATTTACTAAACCAGAAAAAACCCAATGCCCACACATTTTCCTATGAATAACTGTGGCTTTTGTGAAATAAGGGAAGGAAGCAATACTAAAAGTTAAATGAAAAGTGACATATATGGATATATACATCTATGTGAAAGCTCTTGCTTTACATGTTTATACTTGACTCTCAGTTTAGGATTTCCTCTTACTGAGAATTCACATATGGCCCAATAATAAATTAGCAAACTCTTTCTCTGTTGAGGGGCTAATGTCTAGAATGTTCAAGAAACTTAAGAGAAATTATTTTTAGTAATTTAATCTAATTTGCAGGTAAAAGGATGGAAATGAAAAAGATCATCCAGAGTAAGGTAGTCCAGACCTAGAAAGACAAGTATGTTATGTACTCACTTATAAGTGGATATTATCTGTAAAGGATAATCATGCCACAATCGACAGACACAGAGAGGCTAAGTAACAAGGAAGACTCAATGTGTGTGTGTGTGTGTGTGTGTGTGTGTGTGTGTGTGTGTGTGTGTTTGGGGCAGGGGGAATGCATGAATCTCTCTGGGAAGGGGAAATGAATTTATTGGGTTGACTGGGGGTGGGTGGGGTTGAAATCAGGAAGAATGGGGGGTGGGTAGAGAGAATTCTCAGAGGGATAACTGGAATTGGGGAGCATTTCAGATGTGATGTGGAAACCTAATGCAAAGGAAATTCCCTGGAATTTTCTACGATGATCCTGGCAAAGACTCCTAATAACAGAGGATACAGAGCCTAAACCAGCCATCTTCTGTAATAGGCAAGGCTTCCTATGGGACTGGAACATCAACACAACCACAAAACCTTTTCAACCTACAGTTTATCCTGCTTGAATAATGGTCTGGGGCTATGGTGGTGCAGAACTTGTGCCAGTTGACCAACCAAGGACTAGTCTGATTTGAGACCCATGCCACAAGAGGGCGTCCACACCTGACACGGCCTGAGTGGCTAGGAACCAGAGGCTGGACAGCCCAGAGACCTAGGATCTAAACAAACACAACTGGGCAAAAACAACACAAAATAAATCAATAATGTGATTCCTAATGAAATTCTGCTATACTCATAGACTAGAGCATAGTCCAGTCATCATCAGAGAGGCTTCATCCAGCAACTGATGGGATCAGACACAGAGACCCACAGTCAAAGATTAGGCAGAGCTCGGGGGATTTTGTAGAAGGGTTGTAGAAGGTCAAGGACATCACAAGAATATGGTCCCACAGAATCAACTAAGCAGGACTCAGAGGGACTCAGAAACTGCAGCAACACTAAGGGAGCCTGTATAGGTCTGAGCTAGGTCCTTTACTTATATGTTACCATTATATTAGTTTGGGCTTTAGTGGGACTCCTAACAGTGGGAGTAGGGGCATCTCTGACTCTTTTACTTGCTCTTGGGACCATTTTCCTCCTACTGGGTTACCTTGTCCAGCCTTGATATGAGGGTTTGTGTCTAATCTTCTTGTAACTTGTATGCCATATTCTGTTGATATTCCTGGGAGGTCTGCTCTTTTCTGAAGTGAAGGGAAAGGAGGAGGAGTGGATCTGAGGAAGAGGGGGAGGTACAGGAGAGGAACTAGGAGCAGCGGAGGGAGGAGAAACTGCAGTCAGGATATAAAATAGGAGAGAAAAATAACTTTCAAAAAATGGGTGAGAGAGCACAGTGTCCGTTTCTTAAAGTATACAAAGGCCATCATCACTAGAGAAATAAATACACAGGGAACCATAATTAGCTACTACATTACTCTAGTTGGCTGGCTGTTATCAGAGCGAGCTAAAGGTTACTGGAATTATCCAGCAAGGGGGAGAGGAGGGTTTATATGAACACTGTTGATAGAAATTCACATTTCTAAAACTACTTTGAGAAATGTCATGAAAGTTCTTCAGAACATTAAAAATAGAACTAATGTATGATTCAGCATTTCCAGTCTGGGAATATACCCAAAGGAAATTAAATTGGAATGTGAAAGAGATGTCTGTGCTTCTATGTTTATTGAAGGATTATTCACAAGAACTAAGAATTAAAACAAAGCCGGCAAGCCAGTTCAGTGAGTGGGTAAAGACGCTTGCCACCAAGCCTGATAATCCAGAATCAATCCCTGGGACCTACATGGTGGAAGGAGAGAATCAACTCCTGCCATTTGCCCTCTGATCTCCACACAAGTGCCATAGTATGACCCTCCCTGCAAATACATGTAGACGTTTCCAAAGTATGAAAACAATTCAAAATCTCTAACAAAAGAGGCATACATAGATAAGATATGGTACACTCATACAGTGGAATAGTATCCAGGCCTAAAACATGGATGAATTCTATTATTTGAGACAATATGGATGAACTTTTGGGGCTTTATGTTAACTGAAAGAAGCTAAGCACTGAAGAACAGATGCAGTTGTGAATCTCAGTGGCCAGTTTGATTGGACTTGAGATTAATAGCAGACACTCCTCTGGGAATAATGTGAGAAAAGAATGTCCATCCTGAGGGCTGGAGGTACTAAACTATTAATTTGGATTGAATAAAAACTGGGAAAACAAAGCACAACAAACAAATAAAAACAAACAAGAACACCTGAGGAGTGCCAGCATTCACCTCTCTGGGTTCTTATAGAGAGCGCAAAGCGATCAGCTCCCTCCTCATTTACTGAATTTGGATCACTTGCCTTGTTAAAGCATGAGCCCAAATCTCTCAAGTTGCTTCTTTCAGGTGTTTTCTTAGAGAAAGTAGAAAGCTAAGTACCGCAACAAACACTGCATAATCGCACTCAGATGTGAACTCTAAAAGCAGCTCATTTGAGGAAAGAAGAAAAACAACATCTGGAGACAGAGGGGTGTGCAGGGAGGGGGTTACCACAGTCAGCAGAAATAAGGTCTGGTGTTCTGTACAGTAGGGAGATCACAGTTAATGGGAAGGTTTGCGTTTACATTTAAGAAACTCTGGAATACTGTCAACACTGATAAACGATGAAAGCAGTAGATGATACTAGCCATACTGATTTGATCAATAGACAAAGAATATATGTATCAGACATCAAATCAGGTCATCTCAATAAAAATGAAAATCTCTCTGTCCCAAAGGAGCTTGAAATATATTCTCTTTCCTCCACTGTAGCTATAAGAAGACCCCTTCATTTCAATAGAACCCATCAGTGGATATTTTCATATGCTTTGGTCATCTACATTTTTCATTTGTTAACTGGTTCTGTGGCATGGTTTCTTGTCTCTCCCATTACTCAATCAAATGGGCTAACAAGTCTTATGTTAAACATGATTTCTCTCCTTTTGACACAATCATTAGCCTTGCCTTGCCATTATATGACAAGGTATCCAGGTCTCTTACTATGGTGCGTGAGCTACTTTAAAAGCAATTCTGTGCTTCAACATGTCTCAATATCTGGAACCTCTTATTAAAACCTTTAGTTTTTCATGGTTAAAAAATGCAAGAATACTCTCTTTCCTTAACTAATATTTCTACTGAAATATATCAAAATATTTCAATTATTGTCACAAGACCCTTAGTTAGGGTTTCTATTGCTATGATGAAACCCTTGACCAAAAAGCAAGTTGGAGAGGAAAGGGTTTATTTCGTCTTACACTTCCACAACACTGTTCCTCCTTGATAAAAGTCAGGTCAGGAATTAAACAGGGCAGGAACCTAGAGGCAGCAGCTGATGCTGAGGCCACAGAGGGGGTGATACAGGATTGCTCCCCTGGCTTGCTCAGCCTGCTTTCTTACAGAATCCAGGATCACCAGCCCAGGGCTGGCACCACCCACAACAGGCTGGGCCCTCCTCCATTGATCACTAATTGAGAAAATGCTTTACTGCTGGATCTCTAGTAGGTATTTCCTCAATTTGGCTCGTTCCCCTTGGATGACTCTAACTTGTGTTGAGTTGACACACAAAGTCAATCAGAACAACTGACCCCTAGTTGGTACCAGAAGTGGAGTATTGCTGCAATAATTCTGACCTTGTTTTGAGGAGGATTGTGGAAGACCTTTGAAATTTTGGACTAGAAGAGCCATTGGGTATTGAGAGCTCAGTGGACTATTCTTTAGAACCCTGGAAGACAAACCTGTATGGCAGCTCCCAGAACTAGGAATGGACGGTCTCTTAAATATGGTTATTCGCATATCTTTTTCTTTATCTGACATACAGAGCATGAGATATTAGGGGAAATCATATGTCTTTGTAATCATTTGCTAATTTGAAATCAAACATCACCATTTTGAAAGCATGAAATTTGAATCTCAACTTTAAAATGTAGGCCATTCTAGATTCAGTGTAGAGCTAAAACACATTGAAGTTACTTTTTTTAAAAAAAATCACAAAATAAGTAGGTGCTGGATAATCTTTAGTTCATCTCGCATTCAAATTCTTGTGTGAATATTCTCTTATCTACCTGTATAGATGTGACTCATTGGAAAAACATAGTATCACATATTAAACCATTTCTTGGTCATGTACTCTGAGGTCACAGTCACAGAATGGGTACAGTTTAACCAGAAATCGGGTTCTTTCAGGATCTGTCAACAAAAAAGCACAGCTGAAAAATTTGCTGATGTCTGTGTGCAAAGTTTAATGCTGTGTGTGGCTTGGCTTATTTAGTGAGTACACTGCACCTATCTACTAATAGAACAACACCTTCGTCAGCTGCATAGGCTAATAGTCCCCTCTAAGTACTGATGTCAGTGTTCCTTGTTTTCAGACTTTAGTATTACAGATTACAGAAAAATAGCTGAGAAAACTTTCAGTTTTTTCAGAGCATTGGTTTTTCACCTAAAACACATGAAATCTCCTCAAATTCTTTCCCTAAAAGCATGGAGCATATGCCAAGAGTTGATTCAGTAGTCTCATCCTGCACATATAGCAAGATATGAAACTACCTCATACAATAATAATTATTATTGAATTTATATAAGGCAATATTTACAAATGCTAACCCTATCCTTTTGTTTTGAGCACTTGTGTGACTTATACCTGGTTTTCCTTTGTTAGCTATGACCCATAATGCAGTTTAAATTTTAGGTAACAAATATTTCTGGGAAAAAGTCAGAGAATTTAAGAACAAAAATCCTAAGATCATTTAAATGTAAAGCAAAGATTCCTTATTCCTTATCAGCCATACAGAGACCAAGAATGAAAGCCCTCTTGACCCACGCTTATTTAACTCTTGGATATTCATTGTCAGACTTCCTAGAATCAATTTTTTATTGGCTTTTGATTCCCCTGTCTGGCAACACATACTTATATTTTATAATGTATTGCCACTGAAGGCGTTGTCACGATGATACTATTTAAAGCTGTTGTGTTACAATTTTGCAACTGCTTCCCACATCATATGTAATGCAATGCAGAGATCACAGTGACAATAACTACAGACTGTAGACACGCGATCGGTTCTAAATCACTGCTACAAATGCCAGACAAGATGATAAGTACTGAATCTAAGAACAAAATTAGAACTAAGTACTTAGCGTGAACATAAAAATACTCTCACCATTTCAGGTTTGTACAGTGTAAAATAGTCATTTTTGCTTACATTCTCTTCTTTATGAACATCTTTTTGTATTCTTGATTGGTTAGCATGTATGGACTACATAAATAGTGTACTTCATTAGGGCATTTTCATGCATGTCTGTCCAATTGTCAAGACCCAAATTCAGAACCAACAGATACTTGTATCTCTTCAACGTTATGTCCTCAATTCATCAGCAATTCATTTTTGTTTCAGAAACACATGAAACATTTGACAACTTCCTATTGTACTGCCGCCACACTCCATCTCTCATTTGACATCCTTATTACTTGGTTTCTGGTTCCTGGTCTCTTGTTTTCACATATGTACAAGTATTTGTGTGTGTTTTTTTTTAAATAATTAATTAATTATTTTGGTAGGAGCCAGAGAGACCTTTCCCAAAGCAAACCAAGTTTGGCCAAAAATCTCCCAGAAAACCTTACAGAGAATAAAGACCAATGTTTGTATATGACCCAAGAAGCTCTGTGTAACCTGCTCTCCAGCTGTTTCTAAGGAATGTACCTTGTCCATTCCATGAAGACTTTCTGCCTTGTGGAGTATTTATTCATGCATTGAGACCATTCTTGCCTTTGAGGTTTTATATTTGTGATTTGCTGTGCCTGAAACACCACCCTCCTCAGGATGTGTGTGACTTTTTTTTTTTAAATATTCAATTGTACTTTTTTTCCCTTGACCTTCCTAAATTGGTCGAATCTTGTTCCAACCCTTTCTGATCCACTTTTCTCCTGCCTATGGCATCGTCACTCGCTCATGTTCTATTGTAAGCTAACCTATCACTATTTTCTTTCATGAGGAGTGCAAGTTTTGTGAGCACAGAGACTTGGAATTGATCGTGAGCCACATAGTTACTGAGCAGAGATACGTGTTTTACGTGTCTTGTCCGTGAGTCCCTTCTGCAGAAAACAGAATACTATGACACAGAAGAGATGACTTAATTTCTAAAAATGGAAGAGTTGGCTACAAATTCTCAAGAGATTACACAATCCAAAGGGAAAGAAAAAAGAGCCTGGAGAACATAGCTGCTACTTTGGCAGCATTCGCACCAGGTTATCTGAGGTTATCCAAGGGTTTCTCGGCGCCATATACTTTTTTGTACTAAGGAGAAGACAGCCATAGAACTAGTACACTTTGAGAAATTTCCTTCAAATCCTTGCTCAACTGATAGGTTGAAAATTTAGGAATAGTTATTTATTCCAGCTTTGTTCAGTATTAACAAAAAGCAAATAGCAAACAGTGTCCCCTGAGAAATTCTAAGCACAAATATTGTAAATCAAACCCCCTCCAAGTCTCAACGCTAAACGCATGGCAGAGGCTACACCTTAAATCTACAGAGTATGTGCATGCCTGCTGCAGTCAACTAGGAAGGTCTTTTGGACCTATCAGTGACCCATAAACCAGCATCATTCATTTGCAGCGTTACAAAAGCAGATTGAAGCCTGGTGCATCTGTCCTTCAGAGGCATCCGCTTGGCACTATAGCAAACTCTTCCTGGTGTTCAGTGGGTTCATATGGCCTTGAGGAAGAGACCAGTAGAAGATCCATCAGCTGGGTCTCCTAAAACAACAGCTACGCTGTGGTATTTATAGACTCTGGGCTCTGATTAATTGAGTTTTATCGAGTGAGTGACAGGTAAAGTATAAAAGGTTACTAAATAAATGAGCTAGCTTATATTTCTGAAGGATGTTTTCTTGTGAGCCATTAAATTAATCAGTTGAGTAAGTCGATTTTACCACAATCCAATTTAAGGGATTTAAATTGTCATGTGAGCACAATTGTTTTTACCTCACTTAACAAAAACAAAACTAAGCCAGGAAGCATTATGCAGACTTGCTACAAGGCATGCCAGTCTATTTGGAGATTCTTCCATTGTCACACTAGACTCTGCTATTTAAGTAGCCATAACTTCAATTGGTAGGAAGTTACTCTTTCAGGCTTAACTATGAAAGATTTACTCAAGTGTACCCACAAAAAATGACCTCATTAATTATGATTATTTCTACTTGAATCTCTGGGTGGCTCCACAGGACTGCTGAGTAGTTCAGAATACACACGCAGGCACCTGCTGAAGCAGAGCCTTCTCTGGTATCATAAAAAAACTCAACATTTGGTTTTATATAAACGTATAATTTCTGCCTGGGTCTAATTTAAGAGTTTAGCAGACTAAATTATGTTTTATCATCTGTCCAAGGAGCTAAAAACGGAAAGCAAAGATGTACTTCTAAGCTTAACAATTTCAACCGTTTATATGGGAAAACATGCTTTCTACCCAGAAGACATATGGCCTAATGTAGTTGTTAAAAATCTGCGTCCTACCTCTCGGATTGCTGTACAAAACTCACTCTGAAGCACTTTTTTGAGAGACTGTAGCTTGTGCACAGGTACTTCTCCGGATTCTTGAAGCTTTTCCAGTAGTTCAATTGCTCTTGCAACATCTGAGTGGGGGGAAAGAAACAATTACCATGAAGACAGAGAATAAATCATCACATCACAAAATGCCATTGTTTCAAGTGAGTGATGACATCGTCCCGGTTGATAATCAGGTGGAATTAATTGTAAAATCAGAACCTATAACTTGGAGCTTATTGGCTTCATAGGCCACTTTAACTTGTCAAATGTTAAGTTTTTGCTTATATATTTGATGGCAATTCTCAACATTAAGTGCATTAAGTATTCTAAACTCAAGATCTTTCTGATATAGCTTCTTAAATACTGTGTGCCCACCACAACTTTTATTTTTGAGTTTGTTACTTCTTTTTAGATGACATTTATCACAGATGCAATGCGGTACTTATTATCATGATGATTTGGTTGTGCAGCTCCTGTCTTTGTCTATAAACTCTCTGAGGAAGAAACTTTACTAGTTTACCAAGGTTCTCACAGTCTTGTATGATGTTAATTATATGTGGATAAAATTATTTGACCAACTTTTCCCATTTCACCCCTATTCACTGTTGCGTTGTTCTGGGTCCTCATTATCTGTTTTCTGTACACCTGAAGTAGCTTATTCTCCAGCGTCTTTGTTTGCTCTCCAGTTTTACCTTCTCAAAACAGAAATCTGATCATAGCCTCATCTGCCAGCTTTTAGAACAGTGTCAAGAGAGTTTTAAAATATTAATTTCAAAGGTTAATGTATCAAGACTTATGCTAACCTTTGGAGCCAGCAAATCTTAAATCCCTGAATTAGTTCACATTGCCAAGAGAAAATAATGTAATGAAAGCCCATTTAAAATTATTTATAGTGATTCCTTCCCACACAGTTGCTATAGTCCTCATCCCACCAAAAAGTCACTTAGGCATTAAACAGTAGGATATTAAGCTTTCAATTCCTAGGCAACTTGCTACAGAAAATATTACGTATGAGTGCAGTAAGATTACAAACCCATTCATCCATCCATCCATTTGTTCATCCTTCTATTTATGCATCCATCAATTAAAATATCTGTGATACGTAATACAAAGCTTATCAAGAATAATATATTTCCTTTCAGAAATTATGGAATTCACCATCTAACAAGAAAAAAGATTCTTCAACAGCAGAGTTGCCTATGGGAAAAATTCTTACTCTTCTGAATTTGGGCAAACTTAGCATGGGTGTGTGTATCTAATGGAAGCAAATTGCCAGGGAAGGATTTTAGAATCTCCCCCTGAAGCAATTATTTTGATTGCCAATTGTAGCCCAAAGTAAAACAAATCATGAAATCAATGTGACACTGTCAGTTTCCAAAGTCTGTCTTTTAGAACGTAAACTGGAAGACGGCACAGCCAATTGGACAACACCAGGCACATCAACAATCAATAAAGTACCAGGGGAGACGGTATGCATTTCCAGCACAGAAAATACTCTACCCAGATACCCCGTGGGCACAGAGAACTCAGTATATTTAAAGCTGAGCTCATTATTATTTTTTCCTTGAAACCCGCTCTTCTTTTCATGCATTGCATATTTCCATTAATAGGACTCCGAGCAGCCTGACTCCCAGGCTGGACTTCGGCAGCATCTTTCACACTCACCCCCTCAGGCAGTTAGTCAGCAAGTGCTATGGATCCTCTCTACAAAGCACCTTCTGAATGGCATTCTCCACTTCATTATTTCAGGGACGCCTTCGTCATTTCTCACCCGTGGTCCAGGAACGTACCCTGACTGATCTCCTTTCAGTTAGTCCCTTCCTGTTCAGACCACCCACTGCGCTGCTTCTCGGGTAACTCTCCTGGATGACAAATCTAGGTCTTAGCCCCTTGCACATAAAACTTCACTGACATCCTGTTACCTGCAGGATAAAGTGCAGGTCATTTGGCGGTTTGTCGAAGGCCTAAGCAATCAAATTCCTTTCCTGCATTAGTAAATCCCACCATCCCCAGGCTGTATCTTGGAAATCCATTTTTTCTTCCATTTCTAAAACAAGTCACAGAATGTCACACTGTCATAGCGCATTTCCTGGCCATTGGCATACAATTCCATTTATTCTTCTTGCAATGCTGTTTTTTTCTGTGTGTGAACCTAAACACACAACAGAGGCAGGGGTTCCGTCTCTTGTTTTGGGGGCATGTGCTTTCTGAGGGTCCCAAACATGGGGTAGGTCATATATGGCAAAGGCATATTTTATCCTGCGGGAGGCTGGACAAGAGTAACGCTCACATAACTCCTAGGCTGGTGGTGAAAACAGGAAAAGGGTGAGGGATATTTTAGGCAAACAGGATCCGTGAAGATGGAAGGCTTAATTAAAGGAGTGGGTCAGTTAAGGAACTGAAAGGAACTCAGTGTGGTTCAAGTTGAAATAAGAGGGAATGTGCCAAGAGACGGAGTAGTGAGAAAGCGTCTTGTGGAGGACATTTTGGTGCTTGTAGGGGAGACCTAGCTCAAAAAGCATCAGGATGTCTTCACTGATGCCTGTGTTCCTTTTAGTACTCCTTGTTCACTCCTCTGTTACACTAGTCCTTCCTATCACTCTGTCTCAGTTTGCACACCTGTCTTCCTCCTTCATCCCTGGGCATTTCCACATTTCTTACTTATGTGTTCCCATGTTTGTGTGGCGTGTGTCCATGTTTATATGTGTGTGCATCCTTGTGTGCGCTGGTGTGCAGGAGTGTAAGATGCCTGGCCCCAGTGGTCAGCAATCTCAGGAAGCAGAGAGATGAATGTCAGTGTTCAGCTCGCTCCCTTCTTTCTATTCAGCCCAGGACCCTTCCCCAGATGGTTCCAATCACATCCAGAAGGTGTTTTCTTTCTTCATTTGACATCTTCTGGAAATAATATCCCCAGACCCAGCCAGGCATCTTTCTATGATGATTTGAGATTGAGTCTAGTTGAGAGTGAAGATTAACCATCACAGCTGTATACTATAATCATCCAGGGAGCTTTCAAAACACAGGTGCCTGGTGCAATCACATGCATGGGATTACAGTGTGGCTGGCTCTGCATGGTATCTGGACACGAGGCTCAAATGCATCCAGGGTAGATATATCTAGATGATCTAGTGAACGTGACATTGTCAAAGTCCCTCTGAGATTATATTTTGCAGCGAGGGCTGTTAAAAACCTGCCAAAGATTAAATGGCTCGAAATATGATGGTTCCTGAGACCACTAAGAGAGCTGACTGAGACACAGGCTCCTAGCCCTCATCCTCATTTGAGAGATATTGATTGAGAGGGGGAGAAAATAAGACCGGAGTATCTTATTTATAAAAAGTGTTCATACTTGTGTAAATACCGGTTCATTCTTTCCTAAGTAATACATTAGAACAAAGTGAACTTAGTTTATTTCATCCCTAACAATCCTAAAAGCCTTGCATTCTATTATTTTTTGAGATCGCATGTAGAAACGATGCTAAATTGGGTTCTTCAAGGTGTCTCAGAATTACCGATAAAAGCCCAGGGTTTAAAGTGATAGCGTTAAGCACCACTTCATTTTAGTGCCGTAAAAAGTGACATGTAAATCCTGACCAATGAACTCTAAATCTCTGAATAGTATCCACTCTCCTTGTTTTTAAGATTCCAGGTGGCTTCTATGGCAATGCAGGCATTAGAAAAATACTGTTCAATAAGGTTTCTGAAGGAAACTAGACACACTTCAATTATGGCTTACTGAATGCTAAGTAGGTTCTGTTATATTGCAGCATTAAATGTTTCCCACTCCGTGCATTGGGTACCTGGGTGAAGACAGACATTTTCAAGGAGATTTCTTGTTAATTTTTGACAGAATCCCAAAACCTTTGCATCTGCCCCATTAACCAAAGGTAGGAGGAGGTCCCAGAAGAACAACTGTAGATTGTGGAAGTTCTGGGATAAAGAGAGACGGGTATCTATTGGCTGCATAGGCTTGGGGATCATAACCAGCCTGCCTTTTATGTCTATCTGAGCAGCTTAGAGAATCTAGGAGGAAATGGATACTGGGCTTTGAGCCTTCTTGCTGTTATCAGTACACTTGAGTCCTGCAACTGAATTCAGGGAGACATAGTAGGTGATGAAAGATAAAGGGCTTCTAAGAACCAAACATGGAAAACATTGGGCCCTCCGTTGCAAACTAGGCTGGTGCTACTGATAAGCAGACATGAGACCTGGACCTGTATACAGTATCCTGATTTTGTACAAAAAAAATGACCTTCAAGATCAGGATCTTGGAAGGAAGATAAAGAAGCTTTAGAATCCTCTCAATAGTTAAAAGTACTGCAATGAAAAGTAGTTATTTATTAGAGCTCTCTTGAAGTTCTTGCTGAGCACGCCCCTGTATTTATTTCATGAAACCTAAATAGATTACTGACATAAAAGCTTGAATCTACTACTGTATCTTATGTGAGGACAGGAACAGGCTAAAGGCGGGAAAGACTGCTAAACAACTAATAGAAAAAGAAGATGATCAAATAGTTTTTCTTCCTGAAACCTCCACTTTATTGACTCTTAATACTGTCATGCCACCATGAAAAGAGGACACCTGGGAATCACGCTTGTAAACCCATCCACTTTATATCTTCAGCTCTAGTCACCATCCTCTTAAAGGCAATGGCACACTGTAATTGCACATCTGCCGTTCGCGACTCCTAGTCCATTTGCGGATGGGTTATGAGACTGCTGCAGACTGGATAATTCATGAAGAACAATTTATTTCACATAGTGATTCTTGAGGCAGAGAAGTTCAAGATCAAAGGGCTGTAGTCTAGCAAGGGCTTTCTTGCTGTATCGTAATACAGCAGCGGCTATTATGTGGGAAGCAAATGAGACAGAGCTAGCTTCTAGAAGGGAGCCACTCTCGAGAGAACTAGACCACATCTACAACAATGGCAAACGCTGATAATCATTCCAGCTACAAAGGATGAGTCTAATGACTCTTCCCTCTCAAAATGTCCCGGTTGTTATTATTGTCACAATGGCAATTAAACTTCTATATTGATTTCACAGGACTAGTCAAACCATAGCATGTGTCTGTGCCTCCCTCCCATTTAGGTACTTCTGATGTACACAATGCATTTTTTCCATTTCAAGAGCTTCAAAACAACCCTGGAGTTTAAAGTCCAAACTTTCATCGAAATCAGATATGGAGTGACATGCAACCCATGATTGAACCTGAGACAATTCTCTTTATCGGTGAGACATATGAACTAAAAACGTAATCTACTTTCAAAATACTGCGATAAGACTGGTGTGAAATAGACACAAGAAAACTAAAACAGAGAAATAGGGAAAACAGATAAGACTGCTAGTTAATTTTATATTTATCACAAATTACAAATTGATGGAGGTGGGTCTTGTATCTTATCTGTTGCTTTCATTGGTTAATAATAAAGAAACTGCCTCGGCCCTCATAGGACAGAAAATTAGGTAGGTAGAGTAGACAGAAGAGGATGCTGGGAAAAAGAAGCTGAGTCAGGGAGTCGCCATGATTCTCCCACTCCAGACAGAGGCAGGTTAAGATCCTCCCTGGTAAGCCAGCTCGTGGGCTACATAGAATATTAGAAATGGGTTAGAACAATATGTAAGAGCTAGCCAATAAGAAACTGGAACTAGCCGGGCCAGGCAGTGTTTAAAAAAATACAGTTTCCGTGTAATTATTTTGGGGCATAACCTAGCCATGCGGGCGGCCGGGTGCCTGGGATGCAGCCCTGCCGCTCTTATCACAACAACAAATGAGGCTAACATGTAATAATAAAAACACATTAAGTTCTGTATTTTCCCATGGGAAGTAAAAAAAGACAGATATCCTGAGTAAATTGGGAGCATGGGGCCCATGGGAGAGGGCAGAAGGGGAAGGCAGGGGAGCCGAGAAAAATATATAGTTCAGTAAAATCAAAAAAAAATTTAAAAATTCTGTATTTTTCATGGTGGACACAGAAGTATAGAAATTAGAATATTGTGTCTATAGGTTTACACTTTCTTTGCTTCTCCTATTGTCCTGTTGACTAGTACTTGGCTCCTTTCTACCCATATCAATCACTTTAGCAAATGGTTGCATGGTCATCCCATTTGCATTCTTTCCCAAACAAAATTCTTTCCTTTACACATACAAATTTCAAAGTGGACAAATCTTTTTTTTTTTCTGACTTCCAATCTCCTTTTAATTCTGTCTTCCATCTTAAGGAACTTATCTGCTATCTCGCAATGTATATAGTTAAAAGTAGCCGTGCAGCTGCCCGGCTGCTGCTTAGATGTTTTTTTCCCTGCTAGATATTTTAGTCCATAACGCTCAAGTTCTACATTCCATAAAGCTTTAGCACATGGGCATCATTCCAGCAACTTCTTTGCTGCCGTTTAAGAAGAACGGTTTTTGCTTGAGTCTCCGGCATCTTATTTCTCATTTTGATCTGAGACCTCATGGTCTTTACTGTCTGTATTTCTATCCACAGTCTTACCATGACCACAGTCAATAATTCTGAGAAGTTATAATTTTTCCCTCTTCTTTTCTGCTTCTGAGCTCTCATTAGAAACACCCTTTGTACTTTGTTCACAAGAACTCAGCCTGTTGCTAACCTCTTCCAAACTCTCTTAGACTCTCTGCTTGGGTACCAGTTTTAAAATCTGCTCTCCATTTTCTGAAAGGGGCTGTTGCAATAGCTCCTCATCTGGATACCAATCCACGGCTGTCTGTTCTCTGTGGCTATAAGAGAAACTCATAGAGTGGGCCACTTATAGAGAAAATAAATCTATTTTTCACAGACCGAAAAGCTAGTGAGTCCAGGAGCATGGTGCAGATAACAAGGAACACTGTGTGCATTATGGCATAGGAGGAAGAAAAGCAAGCAACACAAGTCAGCATTCATCCTTAGAGTAGAATTATTGAGAATACATAGCTCAATCTCTGATTAATGGTATGGATTCATAATAAGCATGGCCCCTACTTATCTAATCACCCCTCAAGGATTTTACTGATTAACATTTCGACTGCAATTCATTCAGCAACAATATGTGGGGAGGGGCACTAAAACGACAGTATAAAGCCATGATATGTGAGTATTTTTGGATCTTTTAACCCATTTTATCTTCACAGATACTTGTAAATGGAATAAATATCTATGTTGTCATCAGGGTTATGGAGGGTTTCAGTAACTCACTAGCAAACAGGAAATTCAGTTTGGAATCTGGTTCTGAGCTACATCAAACCCCATGCTTTTAGTGCCCATTTCTGTTGTGACTTGACTTTCAGCAGCTTTCTTCTTTGACATTCAGTACTTTGACAATAGCTCTGTGCTCTGCAGGTTTTCTTGGTCAGACTCTGAGCTCTTAATTTCTCCTCTTTCAAGAAAGATTAACCCGTATGCATTTACTAGTGCACCTCTCTCAGGTGGTAGCCATTGATCAACAGGATCACCTAGAGAGCTTTCAAATGACCGAATAGAATGGTTATTAGGCTAGGCACTCCACTGGAATTACCTGAGGGCGCTGAGAAAGTCACAGAGGCCTGGCTCCTACTCACATATATTTCTGATTTCATTGATCTTGTGTGTGACCTGGGCATCAGAATCTTCAGAGTTTCCCAGTTACCGTAAAGTAAAATTATATTAAGACTCACCCGCTCAGGAGCTCAGTGTATCCTTGTTATTTTAATTACAGTTAAACTCATTCTATCACAGAGAATACACAAATGCAGAGAATAAAACTTGTTCTCTAAGGAAACATCTGGTTATGAAAGAAAAGAAATTTGAATCAAGCAACAGGGTTTTAAAATCTGGGCTACATTTGAAACGTGGCTTTGTAGCCAACAGCTAGCCAGATGTTTGTATCTAGAGGTTCTGCTCTGGTATAATTAAACATAGATACAAAATAAGAGTTAGGTTTAAAGAATGAATATGTCCCAAATTTATGCAAATCTGTCATTATTCTATAAATATTAGAATATAACAATATTTTGTAGGGCTATTTTATTTATAAGTTAGGTATAATGAGTAACCTTGAGATTCTTATGCTATTTTCAAACACTCTACCCTGTGGCTTAGATATATGAATTATCTGGCCCAAAGCTAAATAACAAATCAATGGTAAAGGTAGGCTTAAAAGATATCAGAATTTAGTTCTGTTGCCCATACATTATTTATTCCTCTAACATGATACTTAAAATGGATTGGAAAGATACAGACAAGTTTCACACAGAGCATTGTTTAAATATGATAATATACAACATCATGAGCCAGAGCAAATATTCCTAAGACTGTTTTAGTACGTATCTGTTCATAGTAATAATGTTGAGTTGTAGAAGAAAATGGCCAAGAATCTATTGATTACTGATAAGAGTAATAGAAAAGATTTTGGAAAGACTTCATTAAAAATATTGGAATTCTGAAAGCAAAATAGCAGTATCAGCAAAATTGTAGAGTTTAAGAGATGGTGGAACTCAAGTGGCCAATCCTCCAGGAATCTGGAGCATTCATGGAGTCTCCTTCCAATCCTTCATGATGACCTTTGACTAACTTGATTGGCATATGGAGTTTGGGTCGTAATCCATCCAAAGTTGGAACTTGGTCATTTAAAAGCTAGTATCTACTAGGACAGAAAAATGTGTTAAGTACTGTGACAGACAATATGAAGTATCTGCTCCGAAGTCACGCATCCCTTGCCACCACCCACTACAGAAAGCAGAAAATAAACACTTTTCTCCTTCCAGAATCTATTTTAGTTTTTAGCAAGTTGTTATGAGTACAAAGTCCAAAAAGGGTGTTTGAAATGGACAGACCACCATGTATGCGATCAGAAGTTTGAACTTTACTTCTTTCTTCTTTCCCATTTCTCTTGATAGCCAACTAGTTAATGTAACGAGAGTTGAAGCAACCACTGTGTGATCCTGAGGATGGCTCTCAATTCCTAATGATAGGTCCTAAGGTGCCCTCACACTTGATGACTTTACTCAGATGTTGTATCCCTGATTGTCTGATCTTATGGTTCCTGTCTATTAGAGAAATATATGCTTTACTATTTGTTCCTTTGTGGTTTAAAGTCAAAAGCAAGTTACCTGGAACAGAGAAACTTGACCTCAGCACACTGTTCTAAATTGCAGGGCTGAGATTATTGAGAAAATAGTTATGTCATATGCAGTGGTCCCTTTAATTAAGATAGTCATGGAAAGCCTCTTTGGGAAAATCTTATTTGTATTTAATTGTTTAAATTCAAGGCAATGTAAACATTCAAAAGAGGAGACCCCCGAAAGGAACAATATAAGTAAAGGTCCTTAAGTAACATAAGCAAAGCATACATGCTAGAAAGTTAATGTCCTACTGGCTTTTGGTTGTTGTGATATACTATTGACCAGAACTGATGTGAGGAAGGAAAGGGTTTATGACAGCTTCCAGCAATGCTCCGTTATTGAGGGAAGCCAAGGCAGGGAACTGAAGCAGAGGCCCTGAAGCAGAGGCTATGGATGAACCCTGCTTACTTGCGTCTTCCCTATGGGTTGTCATTTCCGCTTTTTATACCGCTAAAGACCTCTTGACCAGGATTGGCACCACTCACAGTGAGATGGGTCTGTCCATATTGGCCATGAATGAAGGAAATGCCCCACAGACACGCCTGCAGGAGAATCTGATGTAACAGCTCCTTAGCGGAGAGTCCTTCTTCCCAGATATATCTTGACGTGTGTCAAGCTTACAAAAACTAGTCAGCACAGCCAGGCAAAGCCTCCACCAATAAAAAAAAAAAATTGCAATGGAGGCAAAGAGCAGTATCAACAGTTGTGTGGGGGTTGGAGATTAACGACTAACTCTCCAGAACAAACACTCAAAAATCCCAATATTCACTTCTAGCACTCAGTGATTTCTGTTGTGAAACTTCTATCACATCCTCCTCGAAGCCACTGATATGGTATCACTGTCTTGCAAAATTGATAAATATTTAATAATGGTTCTCAGAAGTCAGGGAGCAGTAGATTTGGATAAGGGTAAAAGTCTGAGAAATAAACAAGCGCTCGGGTTCTGTTCAAAGATTTCCTAAGTGGGTCTTGTTGTGGTTTCTGCTGTGTAATTGCTAGGTCGAGTTATTAGAGATCATTTGGTCAAACAATAAGACAATCTGATCCAACCTTCACAAACATTCCCATGGGTACTAGTGATAATGGGATAGGGGAGCAATAAGACAGTACTTAGGAAGACGGGTATTCCAGCAGCCTTGCCAAAATAGAAAAAGCTTTGTGGAACAGGTAGCAGTGAGGACAGGAAGATGTGAAGCTAAAACACAGGTAGGTATGGAAAGAATCAGAGTCCTGGGTTTGCTATAGCTGTCTGAAAAGGTCTCCTGTTAAGCAGAAAAAGATGTATTATTCGCTAGTAAAATACTGTATTAGTGCTACTTCAATTATTTTGGATCTTTGGAAATCTTGATATATCTTAATTATTCTGGATATTTGAATATCTGGATATATCTTAATTATTCTGGATAACAGATGGTGTCAACAAATTTTGTGAAGTATTAAGAAGGGAAGGCTAGAAGAATTGTGCAATCTAAATTGTTTTTAATGTAGATGATATCAAGGTGATAGGTTCTCGTTAACATCTTTGTAGTCATAGAAGTTCCTTCAAGTCAGTAAAAAGTTATATAAAGTATTTCATCACTTCATCAAATCAGCTGTAGGATGTAATTAAAATCTTAAAGCCAAAAAAAGTCCAGAAGTTATAACTTGGTAGTACTCACTTTATACAGTTATTGTGAGATCCAAATGAGAATGTAAGCACATTGAAGTTCTAGTAGACATTCCTGGAATACATCTACATATAAAATATGCTTCTTATTTTCTCATCTCGAATTACTGTGTGCCTTCACTTCCTGTTTTATTTCTGGCAACGAAATGTAAAATTAGAGAATGGAGTTCTTAGAATTGGAAGTCCTTTCGATGGAGTGACTAGGTATCTTCTTTTAACAGACATATGACCAACAAAAGTTTGAATGTGACCACTAAATACAACTTTATCTACCCCTAAATTATCATTCACTATAAGGTTATTTATTAGAAAATTTACTATTAAGAATACATCCTAAGAAAAGCATATGAAACAGGAGCTGATTGCTTTTTTAATATATGAAAAAGCTGTGTCTAAAGTGATCTAGCCGAGCATGTGTACCAACATGAAAATAATCAGTGGTCAACAGAGCTTTGCACTTCCACTGTGGTATAAAATGAAATCCTGAGCCGTGCGATGGTGGCTCACGCCTTTAATCCCAGCACTCGGGAGGCAGAGGCAGGCGGATCTCTGGGAGTTCGAGACCAGCCTGGTCTACAGAGCTAGTGCCAGCACAGGCTCCAAAGCCACAGAGAAACCCTGTCTCGAAAAACCAAAAAAAAAAAAAAACCAGCTGGGCAAAGAACAAGCTGCATCTCCATATCTGATGCCAAAACGTTTTTCAGATCTCCAACCCTGTTCAGCTNGAAAAAAAAAAGAAATCCTGTCAATTGGCAAGTTAAAGAGAAATGACAATTAGTGTGCTATCCTCATTTGATAATGTCTCTGCTTTGATTTTCCAACCACTTTCTATGTTTTTTAAATGCAGACTAATTGGTTCACCTCTGGAAGAAGTGGCTCAAATTAAACGAAAATGTTTCCTCGTTTTGTGGTTGCAAATATTCCACTTCGTGCTTATTGTCAAACATTGGGTGATCTCTTCTACACGGGGTTTGGCTCGGTACCGAACTGTCGCACATAGAAAAGTTTGACAACATTGAACATTTAAATCATGAATTCATATAATGACAAACTCTGGCTAGAGCTGCTCAAAAAGTGTTTGCCAAATCCACTGCATCCAAGGGAACAATTTCTGCTACAAAATGAAAAGCTGGAGTTGCTAAGAGATCTTCTGCAATGGAAGTTATCTGTTTCATTTGGAAGCGATTACTTTCACAATAAACAAATCTTTAGATATACGAAGCTTAAAATACAGCCTTCTTTGTTAAACAATTGCAGTTATGTAGTCAGAATGAACAATGAGTAATGTCTTCCTGGTATTTCTAGGAACTATATTCAGCATTTTGTTCTCTCCCTCTTTTTTTTTTTTTTTTTTTTTCTTACTTAACAAGAATCATCTAGCTTTCTTTCTCAGGAAGCTAAAGTTAAAACTTGATTGGCTTACCGTCACCTGGGGGGGGGGGATACAGAAATTCAAGTCTCCCCCTGTCTCCTGCATGTATTTTGCTTTCTTATTTTATTATTTCCTATCTGTCCTTTTCTACTGTATTTCTCTCCTCACCTTTCTAGTTAATCTTGCATCCACATCTTCACATGATTGCAGCCCTTCACTATGCAGTCAGTCTTATTCTTAATCAGGGGGAAATCAGTTTATTTTAGCGTTCTGTTTTCTGATCTTGACGGCATCCATACAAATGCATGCCTGATGATGGCATTTTCAGAGTTCAGGGACTGATTTGGACAAAAGCTACC
This sequence comes from Alexandromys fortis, assembly GCF_014885135.2. Classification (NCBI taxonomy): domain Eukaryota; kingdom Metazoa; phylum Chordata; class Mammalia; order Rodentia; family Cricetidae; genus Alexandromys; species Alexandromys fortis. The sequence goes on along the minus strand of NW_026067906.1, from coordinate 7,993,099 downwards.
TTGTCTTCACATGTCAGAAAGTTGAACAAATTACTGTTCTTTTTTTTATGCCAAACATTGTAATACCCGTTGTGTTTCTTTTATTTTCTTTTTCAGTTTTTACATATGTGTAGGCATGGTATTCATGTTTATGTATATTTGGATGTGTGTGTGGGGTGCACATATGATGAATACATATGCATGTAGACACATGTAGGCTGGTATTGGCCTTCATCCTTCATAGTTTTTGCATTATAAGGCAAGGTCACTCAATCAAACCCAGAGCTGCCAGATTTGGCAAAATTCACTAATAAAGTTGCTATGGGGCAGCCTCTTATGAAGCTGGAATTACAGGAAGCAGCCACACTTACCTGCTATTTACTGGGTTCTGGGGATCCAGACTTAGGTCTTCATGCTTGCACAGAAAGCATTTTAACTAAGGTAGTCACTTCCCTAGCCCCAGAACACCGGAATACTTTTTTTCTTTATAATATATAAACACTTTTACTCATTAGCAGTGACATTGTATCAAGTTACATTTGCCGAGATTTAGATTACAAAATGTAAATTCTGAATAAAAGTAGTTTTAAGAAACTGGAATCTGTCTTTCATTAATGATCAAATTTCACCTACAAATGAGAGCATCAATGAGTTTGGCCAGAAGGTAAACCACAGTTCCTTTTAGCACTTGTGGAAACACCTAGGAAATTCAGTTTTTTAAGCTCTGTCAGCCGTGAATCAGAACTGCACAGTCCAAAGGACAACATTTTGTAAATAGATGTTTTTGTTTGGAAGTTTCTAGTATAGTCTCAAAATTTTACTTACAGAATGAATACAATGTGGATATACCTACTAGTTAAGTGCACTGTGTAGCTCTGTGGGAAAATAGCAAAACAACACGGGCATGCTAATAGTATGAAAGCTCAATAGTATACAACCAGCTTTCTTGGCTGTCTGTCTACACTGTTCCTTATTTTCAGGCCCTGTATGATGTCAGCTGATTTTACACGGAACAAAAACAACAACCACACTTTCCACAGGGCAAAAGTGAAATCTGTGCATCTCACTCAGAAAGTTTAAGTGACATCTATGTATGTTAACTTTTCTTCTACAACTTACCTAACCAAGTAAGGACCTTTTGGTAAAAAATACCTTACTGGCTGACATCTTAATATACTAGGCACACACACACAAAAAATGTTAGTTGTGTTATTTTCAAAGGTTAGCAAATACACAGCTAGATACATTGTATCGCACAGTGATTCTACCTGATCATGCAGCAAAAATGATGTGTGTGTGTGTGTGTGTGTGTGTGTGTGCATTGTGTGTGTAACTAGTGGTAAATTCCAATTTCCTTTCACTGAGCTGTAGAAACTGGAAGAGAAACACGATCATGAATTTGCTGGAAACATAAGCAATGAAATTGGATGTTTTCTGAAAGGTTGTTATAAAACACGAAAAATTCAACTATTTTGTCCGCAGCTAGATCTGATACTGGAAAATGGATGAATATTTTTATCTGAACTGACAGTTTGATATATCATTCAGCTATCAAGCTACTTAATAATATGTTTCCTTGTTCACCTTCTCACTACTCTATCATACTGTAGTCTTCTGATCTCTTAGCTACTTTGGGAATTGTGTATTTGGGTTAATATTGGTGCCGTCTACATCTTTAAATGATGATTAGAGGACAAAGCAAAGCTGGGTGGTTTCCACAGTAGTAGTGAGTGGCGTAAGCATCTTGCTGAGCACTTGGTTATCACCAAACAGCATCAGCATAAAAAAACAAGGTTTTAAACTTCTAAGTAAAACTATCACAAAATAATGGGATTTTTTTCAGTATTCTAGATTCCCTGGAGCTACTTCTTCAGACTTTCTATTGATGTTTCTCTTGTAAAGCAAACATTTGGAAGATAGAAGGAATAGAAGCAATTGCTTTGGAATCTTTCACATTTGGTTAACAAATAACTAATGAACTGAGCATAGTTTGTGAAATATTAAATAAATTGTAAACAATATAAAAATTCACAGGAGTGCTTTAAGTACTTTGTTTTCTAATTATAATATAAACTAACATCTGGGAGTTTGACAGAGTCAATATGAAGCCCAATCTTATGCTCAAGACATTTCTCTAGATTCACATCTGTCTTTTGTCTGTGTTGTCATCACAATCACCAATCACTCAAAAACAAGTAAAGGCTTATTGTATAATTCAAAATAATTTAATTGAATAATTTTAGTTTCATATTAAAGTGAATTTAATATTATTTATTCATCCATTTATTTACTCTTCTAGTGCTTTCATATGCTAGGTAAGTACCCTCCCTAAACTCTATTTTTAGTCCTTTTATTCTTGCTGTTTTAATGCTTTGTTTTTATTGTATATGTATGAATGTTTTGATTATGAATATATGTATATGTACACACATATTTTATCACAAGTGTGTAGCGCTAGTGGAGTCCAGAGAGGGTGACAGATTTCCTGGAACTAGAGTTATAGACTATTGTGAGATGTCATGTGGATGCTGAGAACTGAACCCATGTTTTCTCTGTAAAAGCATCAAGTGGCCTTAGTCACTGAGTCATCCCTTCAGTCCTTTTATTCTTACTATTCATGTGTGTGCATGTTTGTGTGTGTATTGCATGTGTATGGTATGTGTATGTGTGAACCCACACTACACACTCCTGTATGGAAGTAGAGCCAGAGAGATTAGGTGTCTCTATTTGTTGCTTTGTGACTTAGTACTTTGAGTCAATGTTGCTCACTGAACCAGAACCTCTCCATTTTAGTTAGGAGAGCTGCCAGAGAGTTGCAAAATCTCATCTCTTCCCCAGTGCCACAGTTATAGGCACATGTATCCATGACCAGCTTTTGTTTTTTTATGTGAATGCTGGACGTTCAAACACTTACCTAGCTATTGGTGCTGTAGGAAATCCTTTAAGTTACCCACCCATGGGGGCGTGGCCTCTTATCCTATTTATGCCGATATAAAGCATGTGTTTGCCTCTTTTCTTGCTGTGGGATTCGTTTGCTGTTCTCCATTCCAGCAGAGGATATTGATTTGTGAGACTACCACTAAATAAATAACCCTCTATTATTCTCAGTTCTCAACTAGTGTGAGATTTCTTTTAAGCAGAAGATTTCCTTCTTCATCTGGTGCACAATGTGGGTAAATGGTTAAAAAAGGGGAAGGGTAAAGTCTTTAAAAGAGACAGAGTACAGATAGTCATAGATTAAAGGAATAAAGATAATAAAATAAGTATTAAAAAGTAATAGAGTAAAAAAAGCCATGCAAAGATAAAATACACACAGAGATTCTGGATTATGTATATTATTGTGTTTTCTTTAAATTTTTTGACTGTGACGGAGCTAAGTACAGAAAGACATTATAAAGACATCTTGACTTCAACATTTGAGTCTAAGGATATGTTGCTTTAAAAATAGGTTCTTCTTTTGTTTCCACAGAAGATGAAAACTTGTAGATTGCTTCCAGACCAATATGGTTTGATGGAACAAGACTTTCTGAAAGGTTGCCTTGAACACTCCTCAAAAATACACCTCTTGAGGATGCCTATATTATTTTCTTTGGGTTCTCCTTCTTATTTAGCTTCTCTAAGAACCCGAATTATAGGTTCGATGTCCTTTATTTATGGCTAGAAACCAAATATGAGTGAGAACATCCCATGTTCCTCTTTTTGGGTCTGGCTTACCTCACTCAGGATGGTGTTTTCTATTTCCATCCATTTGCCTGCAAACTTCAAGAAGTCCTTGTTTTTTACTGCTGAGTAGTACTCTAATATGTATATATTCCATACTTTCTTCATCCATTCTTCAATTGAAGGGCATCTAGGTTGTTTCCAGGTTCTGGCTATTACAAACA
>NW_026067906.1:7954536-7988320 GCF_014885135.2 Alexandromys fortis | reverse complement strand
GGGGGAGGGAAAGGGGAGGCGGCGGTGGGGAAGAGACAGAAATCTTTAATAAATAAATAAATTAATTAAAAAAAAGAAAACCTTCAAACGTGAAAAAAAATACACCTCTTGAAAAATTACTTTGCCCTACTGCTGAGATAAACCTAGTGCACAGGATACATTATAAAAGACCTGATTAACAGTGACCCCAATCAGCAGGAAGCAGTATGGACAAAACTATGCCCATATTCCCAAATATTATTTAAAATTGTTTGTTTACATTTAAAGGGGGATATGGTATATACAAGAATAATTTGCATTGGTATGGATCTTGGTTTATTGATACAAATTTAAGGTCAATTTTGTTTTATGTATATGTATTTCTGATCTTGATTAAGATATTGTGTTTGTGTAGTTCATTTAAAATGTAATATATAATTAAGAAATATAAGTTAATAGATACTCATCTATAATAGTCAAGCTTTTAGTCATGTTAGATTTTCTAGATAGATAAATATATTTCGGTTAGATAGGTATTCTTCAAATCTTTCAGAGACTGTCAGAATATGGCATTTAAAATGTTTTAATAACTTAGGACTTTTCATGACAGTGAGACACATTGCTCTTGGCAGCACAAGCTACTTCAAGAGGATGATGGGCATTGAAGAGGCTCCTTATGGAGTTGGTTATTCATTTGGGCAAGACCCTGCTCTTGCCTGAACTGCTTTACTGGACATGTAAGACCTATAGAGAAATGACTGTTGAACTTGCCTAAAGGTGAGATGAACCTTTGGAGTTCCTGCTTCATGAAAAAGTCTGCTAGACATTCTGCAGGACACAGAAGAAAAAAGGGATGGACAAACTGCCAATAAAGGTGGAACTGTCTTTGAAAATTCCTGCTTCATGAAAAATCTGCTGGATACTATGGGCCTGTAGGCTGAAGATGGATGCCCCAATGGTACAGAAGAATTTTGGGTGACTTTCCAGGCAGTGAGATGTCTCTGTCAGTTCTAGAATTTTGGAAGTTGCTTTCAATGCACTTTTTGTTTACTTAGGTAATGCCACTTAGGATTACCTTACTTAGGATACTTCTGGAGTCTTTGATAGAGTTGAAGAATTGATAATTATAGTTATAGTTTTCCTTAAATGATAAAAGAGAAAATAAATATGACTGTAATTCTTGTTTGATACTTGTTTTATTATATTTAATTTTACTATGTTAAAGTTAAAATTTTTTCTTTTTATTTTAACGAAAAAGGGGAGGTGATATGGGAGTCCCCTCTGTGTGCTGTGATTACCATTAATGAATAAAGAAAATGCTTTGGGCCTATAGCAAGGCAGAACTTAGGTAGTCAGGGAAAACTGGACTGAATGCTGGAACAAAAAAAGGCAGAGAGAGAGAGAGAGAGAGAGAGAGAGAGAGAGAGAGAGAGAGAAGAGCCATGGAGCTGCCAGAGGCAGACATGCCAAAAAAATTGCCCATAAGCCACTGCCACATGGCAATACACATATTAATATAAATGGGTTAGATTGATATGTAAGAGTTAGCCAATAAGAAGGTGGAGCTAATGGGCCAAGCAGTCATGTAATTAATACAGTTTTCTGTGTGATTATTTCAGGTCTAAACTAGCTGGAAATCTGGGACAAACAAGCGGGTCCTCCTCCTACATATTTCTCTAGTCCCTATCTCTTTATTATAGACAGACTATTTGCACATATTTTTTATGTACAGCAGAGGAATCGATACCTCTGCATTCTATGGGACAAAGCCCATCAACATATACCTCATACCTCACCTTAAATTTGTGGTAAGAACATTTACACAAAATCCCAATAATTTGTACACCTGGTTTCTTGAGTTTACTATTCCTCTCTTCTGATATTTTGTATCTTCTGACCACTATGTGTGCAATACATACCTACTCCCTGGAAAGGACCACTTGTCCTCTGTTTCTGTACGCTCAATTTGTGTTAGTTTTGACATGTCAATGAGATAATATAATAGTGTCTTCTGTGTTTCATTTTAAATAATGCTTATCCATGTTAGAGAGGTGAAAGGAGTTCATTTTTAAAGCTAAAGAGTGATGCTCTATATAGAGAGTATATTTCCTTTATTAATTTATCTTATGGACAATTACGTTGACTCTGTAGGGGTAGCCCCAGCCAATCACCTTGCTTGTAGGGTGGGGTCGCCTGAGGATATTTTTTACTAATAAATATTGCTGGTGTGCTCTCCCCCGCCCCTTCTGCTTTCCTGTTTTCCGCTGGAACCACGGGTTCTGTAAGTCTTTAGCCAATTAAAGCTAAATATATTATTATAATTTCTGTCTGCCTTCATTTATGCCGCTACATGACTCCATAATTTAGTATTGGTGACTAGTGTTGCAGAAAACATAAGAGTGTAAATCTGTCCTCAACACACCTTTGACCATGAGCTACTCTCAGAAAATTGTAATACATTTTGCCTTCCCCCGACTTCCATTTTACCCTTGAAAAAACTATTATGAAAGGACAGAGTATAATTTTTCTGAAGTTCTGAACACAGAGATATTTAGGGGTACATCAACATTGATTATGAAATGAAAAACAATTACTCAAGAGAGAGGACCTCAGGCATTGGGACTAGAAATAATGCTTAATCATGAGAGATGAGCTGTTTTTATACTACACTCAAGAGAGTGATAATGTAAAGTTTACCTCTTTCGAGCTCATACATACAAATGAGGCCTTTAAAATTTGAATAGGAATATCTAGGTGCCATTTTAATTTGCTTTCTCCCTGAACATTAATGGTTGAACATTTCATATGTCTAGATCATGTGAATCTTTCTCAGTAGAATGCCTATTCAAATCTTTGTTCAGGTTTAAGATTTGATTGACTTCTTTTCTTATTGAACTTTAAGAATAATTTATATGTTATGATAAAAATCTCTTATTAGATGTATTTTGGAAACATTTTTCTTAGTCTTTTCCTCCTTCCTTCCCTTCCTCTCTTCCTTCCTTCCTCTCTTCCTTCCTTCCTCTTTTCCTTCCTTCCTTCCTTTGTTCCTTCATCTTTCTCTCTTTGTCTTTGTGTTTTATTTTGGACATGTGCATAACACAGCATGAGTGTAAGAGACCGAGAACTGTCCCAGAATGTTGACATTCACCTTGAGACAGGGGCTCTTGGTGGTTGCCTCTGTGTACACCAAGCTAGCTACTGTAGAGACCTCCAAGGATTTTCCTGTCTATTTCCTTGCCATAGGAGCGTGAGAACAACAGACTACATATTAATGTGGTCACCCTTACATGATTCTGGGGCATCTAAATTCAGGTCCTCACATATGCATTGTGACTTGATTGGGGTTACTATTGCAGTGATGAAACTTAATGACCAATTTGGAGAATTAAGGGTTTATTTGGCTTACATGTCCACATTTCTGTTCATCATTGGAGGATTCAGGGCAGGAACTCAAGCAGGACAGGACCCTGGAGGCACAAGCTGATGCATAGGCCATGGAGGAATGCTGCTTACTGATTTTCCTCTCATGACTTGCTTAGCCTGCTTTTTTATAGAACCCAAACCATTAATTCTGGGTAGCCCCATTAATAATGGGTTAGGTTGTCCCCATCAATCATTAAGAAAATAACCTACAGGTTTGTCTGCTGCCCAAGCTTATAGAAGCATTTTTTTCCCCACTCAGCATCCCTCCTCTTCAGTGACTATAGTTTGTGTCAAGTTTGTTCAAATGTCTCCTATCTTATATTTTATGCTTCCTTCTTCATACCTTCCATGTGTAATTTATTTTTACCTATCTCTTAATTTTTGGTGTAAAGCTTAACAGTAAATATAAATTATTTTACAATTATCTTTTTTAATTAATTTAAGTGAAGGTTATTCTGTTTCTATAAACACTGATATAGGATAAGTGCTGCTTAAAGGCCATTTATTAAATGGTCTGTCCCTAGTTATTAGTGTTATGCAGGTGTAGAAGCTTTACAACATGGCCTTAGTAAGCGGTTTTAGATCACTAAGGGGAGTATGCCTTCAAGGTTGATGGTGGGACCCCACCTATTCCTCCGCCCACTTCCTTTCAGTGGTTAGGCCTCATCTGCTGCATGTTCACAGCACACAACCCCAAAACACAGGGACATTGGTCGTGATTACCTTCTAAACTATGAACCAAATCAAATAAGCCTTGCTAATAAATTTATTGGCACAAGGATTTCTCTACAGGCATTGAATGATGGCTGACCTAAGGGACAGTACAGGTAGAAGCATAAGGTAAGTCAACTGAAACTGACGCTCAGAATCTCCCATGTAGGTCAGTTTTTCTACCTATCTCATTATCCCGAATCACTTAACGTACCCTCTCCATATTACTACAGTGCCACCAGAGTTTTCTCTATTGCCTCAAAAGCTGTTCTCTTAGAGGCGCTCTGCCTTTTGTACAGAGACCACTACCTGTCACCTGAGTTTAAATATTACAGAGGTATTTATACCCAATGTTTGTAACGTGATGCATCTCATAACTATGGCATCATAAACATCTTAAGTTCAAATATCTCTTCTGACACCTACATCAAACAATGGGAAAGTCTACCTTGCAGCTATTTTACAACTATTTAACTGCAGTTGAAATTCAACTGTCTAAATTACTTTTTGATCATTTCTTACATGTTCAATTTTCATTTCTTCCAATCCTCTATATCCTTCCTCTAATTGTTCCTATACCCATCCCCCCTTGGGACTGCACTCTCGCCTCCCCTTCATTCCCCCTCCAAAACTCTTCTTGTTAGTGTATGTGTATGTGCCTACACTTGTATGTGTATCAAATACAAGCTACTGAGTCCAGCTAGTCTTCCTTGTAAGGGCTGACCATTTGGAATTGGATAGCCTATCAGGGCACTTAGCAGCTATTGGTTCTTCATCTAAGTGTAGAGCCTTCTGAAATTTATCCTACCCATATTGGCATATCATCTGGTGGTGTGATTGTGCAGGTCTTGTTTAGGCAACCATGCTATTGAAATATCACAAGTGTAGATATCATGACTGTCATGTATAATGGATGCTATGTCACAGCAGATAGCTTGGTCCACTGGCTCTTTATCTCTCCACTTCCTCATCCATAACCTTTCCTGAGCCTTACACATAGCTATGACCCTCAACCACAACAATGGCTAACCTGAAAATACATTCCCAAAGATATAATAGTGGCTCTTACATCTTAGAGTAGCCAAAGGGCATCTAATTGGACTTTAGACCTGATCAGAAGGAGGGGAGTCATGTCTGGTACTGCAAAGAAAACCAACAACCTTGGCCAGATTGCAATGGAGAACCAACTACTGCCACTTCCGTAAAACAGTATAATTCCCAGTTGTATCCTTATCCCTTTTCCTACAGATAAGGGTAACGTCTACCACCCATCAAAGGCGCTTCTTTTTGCTGCAGATGGAGACCATTCCAGGAATTCATGAAAGGCCAAAATGTAGTGAGCTACTGACTGTGGCATGTCCAAACTCAGTTGATAGTTTTGGTCCAAAACAAAAATTTTAAAGCTTGTACTCAATTCATCCCAGTTATAAATTATATTTCTTAGACTTATCCCTTGAAGAATAATCTGTCTCAGGATCTAGAAATGGAAAGCAGAACTATAATGCTTATCTTTGTGAATTTTGCTTGCCCTGATCACATCCTTACAAATTTGACTGTTGGATGGGATAGCTCATCAGCTTACCTATTTCTCCTCATCTTCCTTTCTTCCCTCCTTCTCTCTTGTCTATATTATCGATGGTTTTCTAATTGCTGTATTTCCACTTGGCTTATATTAGAATCTCTTTTCTATACAAAATACCCATTTGATGAACACTATTTCCCAATTTAGATGAATTCAGACACTTTGCATTGACTTCAGAATGAGACTAAACCTTTTTTTTATGCAAAAGTAAGTCCTGTGTAAACCCCATCTACCACTCCAACTTCTTCTGCCGCCATGAGTTTCTTTAAAGTTTTAAAACTTTCTTTTTACTATTTGGTCACAATGTCTTCCTTCCTTCTTTTCTTTTTCATTTTGTCTTAAATATTCTATCATATATACATATGTGTGTGTGTGCGTGTGTGTGTGTATTACCATTTATGATTGCTTATATTTCACATATTAAGAAAAACATTACCTCTTTCTTCTTCGTCTCTCTCTCTCTTTTTTTTTTTTAGATCTTCCTTTGGGACAATTCCCCCGTGTAATTCCTATCCCCATTATTCAATTTTACTTTCATAAATCCACCCAACTTATATTAGCTAATGTGTGCCTTGGTTCTTTCCTAATACCACCTATTTTGGGCTTTGCATGCTCTCATGGGTGTAATTTAACACTTGTAGTCATCATTAGGTGATGAATAACCATCTTCTAGCCTATAAGCTTCTTGAGAACAATAACCAAGAGTATACTTTAATTTTCTTAGTGACTCAGCTTCAAGCCATTACACAGTGAATAAATAAATGAGTCAATGAAAGCACCTGTTTAGAAAATGGAAGCGACATTTTGAGCATCCAGTGCCAATCAACATGTGTTATTCAATATTTTTCTGTAGCTCTGTAATCATAATCGAGCCTTTGTAAGCATAAAAAATATTAGATGGTTTACAAACATATTTTAAGAAAGTCCCAGGAGCTTCACATTTGGTAGTCAGGAAGACAGCAAGATTGCATAGTTAATTTTACATTTTATAAATGAAATATTTAGATGTAAATGCGGACACCTATTCTACTTGAAGTAATTTAATATTTTCTTGACTGATGAGGAAAAGCTTAACTTATAAACCACTTAATGCCATTTAAATTATACTTGTAGCTCTTCAAATTTACGAGCCATTACGTTCTAATTCACTCAAAATAAACAAGCAAATGCAATGAACTTACAATGGCTTGTTCAATAAGGTTTTAAACTTATAATAAATAGCTTGGTTTTATTTCATTTGGGGGAAGATTAAAATCATCTTAGATTTGTTTTATCTTTTGAGCAAGATAACTAAGATCTCGCTACTTAATTCGTTTTTAAAATACAAGACAAATTACTCATACATAAACCTTATTGGGAAGGTATTAATATTCAAGTGACATTAACATAAACCATTCCCGCTATAACTTACTATTTTTATCTTATCTTAGTGGTACCTAAGTTGGATACTTAAACTTGTGTACCAGTACTTCATCACATTTTATCAGTGCATTTATAGTTAGTTCTGCTACATTTATTGAGGATGACTCTAGCAGATTGGGATGAAAAATATACTATGTGTCTCTTAGGAGTCTCTTCTTGCATACATGAATCATGCATCGGCACTTATTAATTCACATAATGCAAAAGAAAGAGAAAGGCATTGTGCTGGTTTAGTAAACCCGGATGGGAGGGCTGGCTTCCTATCTTCATCTGACATTTCGATAACAGAATGCCACCTCAAATGCCAGACGAGTTTGAAAGCAGACTAAGAAAAGTACATTGCTTACCGTGTTGTTTATATAAAAAGGCAGTATGTTTTTCTCACGCATGGAGAGGTAGGCGGGGAGAAACACCCAATGCAATGCTTCGATGAATGCATTCCAAGAAATCGTGTAAACCAATTAGATATGGAATCTATGCAACTATTCTTACCATTAATAGTACTTTAATCCCAGCACTCAGGAGGCAGAGGCAGGCGGATCTCTGTGAGTTCGAGACCAGCCTGGTCTACAGAGCTAGTTCCAGGACAGGCTCCAAAAGCCACAGAGAAACCCTGTCTCAAAAAAACCAAAAAAAAAATAGTACTTTTAAAATGTCTATTCTAAATAAAATAAATAGCGCACTTAAGATTGCAAAAGTCTCAGAGGTAGAGGTGACTTAAATCAGCCTCTAGAGAAGGGCAAAATGAAACTATTGATGTAGGTTTCTTCACTATGTCTCTGTCTTGTTTATATCCACGAATAAACTGTAAAATTCGAACAGGCATTTAAGGGACTCTGAAATAATAATTTCATTCTGATCAAAAGCAGCCAACAAAAATATAAGTTTCTTGGAGACAAAAAAAAAAGCATCAGGATTTATTGTTTTTATTTGCAATTAAAATGACAAATGCAAGAATTCACCTGGCAGAGAGTGCATTGAAGAAAACACAGGTGCCTAATTCACAAGCTACAAAAAACAGTATAAAGGTGACCATCTGGGGAAAGCTGGCTGTCTTAATTTTCCTATGAGCTTACCGTCTGGCTCCATATTTCTCTTCCAAACTCCAAACTCTGACCTTGAGAATGCATCTGCATGTTTTGCTACACGTATTTTCTGAACAGAGATGCAGGTATGCATAATTATGCAGTAAATTTAAATACAACAAAAGGACATTGTGTGCTGCATTTCATGTCGTCTCAGTTTGTGGGAATTAAAAACAAACACTTTCTGACTATAACACTCCAGCCTTTCAGCCACTACCCACCCCTGCCCTTGCCTATGCCTGCAGTTGCTGACAGGTAGGGCTCTAGGCACATGCCGCTTTGAATTGGGTGGCAGAGAGCGTGAGCCCTGGAGAACGGAGGGAAGAGGAGATGGGAATTTAGAATTGGAATTCTGGTGTTCACAAGGAGGATTGTCATGCAATTAGCAAAGGATGGGAGAGCGAGCTCAAACGGTGAGGTGAAACTCTGCTTTGTTCCACACACTGACTGTGCAGGTACTTCGAGTGTGCCAAGGGTTTAGGAGGAGGTATCTCACTTTACTGACATGGCATATGGAATTCTTTATATATCTTAATCTGAATACTAAAAAAGTATGCCCAGGAAGCCCAAAATACTTACTTAAGTATTTAAGGAGGATAGAGCTGTTACTTCTCAAGATCTGAAGGTAAACTTCATTTTGATATATGTTTTCTTCAGCAACACATACTATGTGGTATTCATGCTTCTCACTTTTGGTCCCAGTCTTGAATAGTGTTCCTTGGTAAAAGCCCTGACAATTTATGCCCTGCTTCTGAAGCTCACTCAGTACTAAACTAATCTCATCAACTTCGTGAAGCAATGGGTTTCCTTTTGAGAGTTTCCCATCAATATTTTCACTATTTATTAGTCAAGTCTCACATCTCCTAATAGCTCATTTCTCTTTCTGATTCTCATGACTTCCCAAAGTCTGGCCAGGTCATCTGGATACCCCAGGAAAATAGTCGAAATCACTGATAATTAAAAGAATAATTGAGATCATTAAACAGTGTCCCATTGTCTGCATACTGAATACAATCTGGAGACCTACGAAAGTGTCTCACTGGATAAAGACACATCTATTAATTTCAGAAAAAGAACTATTTTCTAATTTATTTTATTATAGATATTTCTGTCCAGTGATGTTCCTTGAACAAAATCTCCCAGGGTAATTTTTGTAAAAACTTCGATTCTTCACATACTGTTAATCTACTATGTCACTAATGTTCAAATTCACTGGCAAACATGTATCTCACTCCCTGCCCAATTATGGTACCAGCTAATATCCATCAAAGAAAATTAGTCAACGAACCAGCATTTCAGCATGTCTTTCCTTATTTCATTCATGACTGTAGCTCCCCAGATGCCTTGCTTAGCATCTGTTATACTACAACTTCCCAGTATATTGTATAAAAACATTCCATTAAATAATTGTGCACTGTAGCTCCGTAATGGATGGACTTTTCACACATAACTTTGAACTCTGGGCAATCTCTTTTAATGAACAGGTACAGATGCTCTGAAAGTGTGAAGCAAATCCTACGATACAAACGAAAGAAAAACACACTCCTTGTCCTTATCCATGATTTAAAAAAGTCTGATAGCTGACGGAAGCTACTTTTCTTGAAGATCTTTAATAAATTATTTTCAAACTGCATGCTTTTTTTTTTAAAAAAAAATAGCGATGGTGTATAGCACTTACATAACTGGATCAGTTGGAGAATTGGCAACTAGTTACAGAAAAAATCATATGACCTGTGATTGTATTTCTTCACCAGTGTATGTATGTATGTATGTGTGTGTGTGTATGTATGTATGTATGTATGTATGTATCTATCTATCTATCTATCTATCTATCTATCTATCTATCATCTATATTCTTGTCCAATTTAAAAGAAAATGTAAAGGAAATCAGCTCATAGCTAAAACATTCTAGGTCATAATTTTAACTTATATTTATTTGTTTAAATTTATGTAATTGAGCCTCTGCTTTGGGGTAGGTCTCATACCCAAGAAGACAGGCATAGCTGTTACCACAAGATACAGCTCTTAACACTAGTACAGATAGGAATTTCTAGCTGGTTTAGTACTATTTCTCATCTAGCTGCTTTCCTTCTGATCTTTGTGAAGAGCATATTCTAATGCGTTCCTTATCTTTTCCCTAACATATGTGTTCCCAACTCTTGTTACCTCACATGAATGAAGTCACTATATACCTTTTCAACTAAACGTTAGTCCATTACTGACCTATACACTGCTAGATCAATAATTGATCTAGTTGGCATCGTTCCTTCCAATCTCTTTAAAACACTCATGCATTTGGTTTCTCATTCCCACCATCTTGGCTTTCCCACTGGACAATCTCTCCAATTTATATATGTTTGAACTGCTCAGAAATAATCTTGCAAACTTTACATCCTTTCATTCTCCAGATGGTTTTAAATGTCATCTATATGTTGATAACTCCTGCATTTATGGCTTCGCTCCAGACATTCCTGAATTCCAGAACGCTGCATAGAGCTGCTAAGTCAGACTCTTCAACATGATATTTTATACATGTTTCAGCGTGTTCAAAATGTATCTTGCTCAACACTATAGCCTCTCCCCACCTATGTTGTTTCCAGTCTGTAAGTTGTGGTTTCGTTTGTTTTAGATTCTCAGACTAGACACCTGATTCACCAGGGCTCCATTGTTTCTCTCACGTTCCATGTCTTCTCTTTCCTCAAATCATGCTAGCTTTGTCTTCTGAATATGTCCAAACAAGGACACTATTTTGTTTTTCTGCTGCTACCTTTAACATTAGCATCACCTTTAACAATGCACCATTTAATACCTTTCTTCTCTGTCTCTGCTTTAGCCCGTGTCCCAAACATAGGTGTGAGATTATGTAAACATCAGTTGATCATGAAACTCTCCCACAAAATTCTTCTCCTGGCTCAGTATCTGAGAGACGAGCACACAGTCTTTAAAATAGGAAACCACGACCTCAACTGCTTCCCCTTCCCACACTCATTCTCTTCGACCCTTATCACCACCTCAGACCAGCCACAACTATAGAAAGTGTGGAGTCTCTCACCATTCCCCCACTGGAAAACACATCCAGGCTGCTTCCACTGCACTTACTGCTGTAACATTAGAACCCAGCACAACCACTTCAACATGCTGGAATCTCATTATTTCTTGAATGCTGATGGAATGAATTTACAAAAGCGTTTTAGAAGGGACTATGGAAGCATAGGCCAGAAGGCTCTGATTCCTTGATAAGACTGAAACTTAAAAGCTAAGAAGACAGGTTGAAATTTTCTACAGAATAAGAGGGAGGATGGTGTGGAGAAGAAAGAGGAGAAGGAGGAGGAAGGAGAGGAATCCTCCCTTAAACACGAATTACAATGCCCAGATCATAGTTTATTAGTTAAAAAAAATATTAAACCTCTACAGTGTGCCAGATGGTTGTTTAGTCATTTGAGATAAAAGTAGAAGGAAGAAAAGGGTAGAAATAAAAATAAATACTTGGCACATGGTGTAATCACTAATATTGATTGTCAGCTTGACAAGATCTAGAATGAACTAGAAAGCAAGCCCGTGGAAATGCCTGTAGGGGACTATCTAAATTAGGTTAGGCTCTAGGCATTGGTGAGAGATTATCTTGAGTATTTTAAATGATATGGGAAGACCTATCCTAAAAGTAGGCAGAAACATTCTATGTACCGGAGTCCTGGACTGAATGAATAGGATAAAATGAGCTAATGAATAGCATTCATTGCTCTTTGCTTGATGAATGGAGACACACCATGACCAGGTGTCTCAAGCTCCTACTAATATGGACTTAACACCAAGACAGAGCCACAATAAAAAATTGCTTTCTTAAGTTGCCTTTGATAGGTATGCTGTCACAAAAATGAGGAAAGGAACTAACACTATAAATTAATAACAATTCCAAGAAAGGAACGAAGCTGGAATAGACAAGAAAGAATGGCAGCGGGGGAGGGGAGAGACAGCTTTACATTGGGTAGAAAGCACTCGGGGAGATGACATTTCAAGACAGAGAGTGAACTTTAAAACAAGGTATTTTCCTGAAGAAAAGGAACTCTAAGCTGGGCAACAGCAAGTTCAGAGGGAGAAGAATATGTTTATATGTGAAAGGAACTGAAAATGCTGCCATTAACAATTGATGACAAGGGATGCTGGCGACGGAGCTCTCAGCCCAGTTGGAGGAAAATGCTGCAGAATGGCTGCACTAAGGATGGTGGACAGGAGGATGATGCTGAAGGTTCCAGTGTCAGGGACGGCATGAACAGAACAGATCCGAGTCTCAGAAAAATGAAAGCTAACCGTAGCTCGCTCAGTTTTAACACTAAAGTCACAGGAACTGTGCTTATGGTCAAGTCATTCCAAAGAAAAGGCTGGAGTGGACCATTGCTTAACGTGCGCTTGGCTCTGAAGAGGACCTCGTTAGCTGGCTGAGGGTACAGTCAAAATAAAATCACACATAGAGACCATTTGAAGTTTCTAAAACTTTAACAATTGCGAATTTAAAATATCATTTGGCATTATTTTTTCTTCTGTGTGCGGTATGTTTGCACACTGGCATGCTCGAGAACACGTGTGTGTCCGTGTGTGTACTCATGTGTCCTTTTCAATTTTTATGTTATTATTTCAACGTTATGCACTTACTTTACACCTTCTATTTCTGAAGGTACATATTTTAGTCATACATATATTTATGCCTCTGACTTTGAATTTTTTTTTTTTTTTTAGCAGTCTTTGCTCTGAACTTCTGTTGCCTCTGCCTGTGCCACAGGCTCATTCATGTGCTGTTTTTCCAGGCACTGACTCTTGTTCATGTTCTGTTCACCTCATGTGTATAGATATTTCAGCTGTGATCACATATTTGACAAAGGCTATTTGCAGGGAACACTTGCCAGAACCTGGGGTAGCCAGATGTTCCCTCTTATCTACTCTAGCCTAGGAATCCTTTGATGGGCTTAGCTTGAGCAAGCGTTTCCTGCACTGCAATGGGTACCACACAGATTGTATGCTATGTGATACACTTCACTAAGCAACAGTGTCGATCTACAGTCTTACCTCCACTTCTTGTGGCTTATCCGTGAGGCCTATTTCTAAGATGGGGACCATTTGAGCCCTTTTCATCTCCTTCTCTCTGCCTCTGCCAATGTTTATATAACCCACACCCCTGCCTTTAAAGCTCTCCCCCATTTCTTCATTCCCATCAATGGGAGATTACAATTCATTTGTATTCTAAGGCAGAGATGGTTGGGTTTTGGTTGTTGAGATTTATCCGGCATACCTCAACATTTGTAATGGGAGTGCTTCTGTGATAACTCAGCCCACCACGTTATAGATACCTAAATTAGTGTCTAGATTGGATCTTAATTTGAAACATGAGAAACAACGTAAATAGTCTGCTTATCAAAACAGTGGTTCCGGTGTGAAAATAAATACCAGAGGTCAAAAATGGTTTTGCTCTGCCTTCTCAGCTAGAAAACACATGTATTAACTCTATGACTTGTTGATTGATTATGGCTTAAAGAGAATGGGATGCATTTTCAAAATGTAATAGTGAAGAATACAGAAACCCCTCCATGCAAAAAGGAGGCACAGTGTGGTAGGAAGAGACCTCAGAGCTGTACAAATAATACAGGTTTTTTTAAAAACACAAATTGATAGCAATCCAAGTATGATCCAGATAGTAAACTATCTCATTTCTCAAAGGGCAGACCCTTAAAAATCTTGTTTCCATGACCTTTCCCTGAGTAAGAAAGGGCACCAGCAGAAGACTCCATCTGATGAGCATGCACTACCTCCAGGAGGAGAGAGAAAATCAAGTGGTCCCAGGAGGGAGGTGAAAAGGAAGGGGCCCAACATTGTCCAATGTCCCAGATCCCATGTCAGTACTGCAACAGGCCTCCTCACAGTAGGAAGGGGCCGAGAACTACCCCACCCAAGAGGAACTATGAAGGGCAGCCAAAGAAGAAGCAGAGTTAAGGAAGTTCCAAGGGGAGACTCAGCATGAAAGGCCTTTCCTACAGGGAGGCTCTTTGTTCCTCCACCAGACTAGTCAGGGCCAAACAACAAACAACCACAATCTGTTCCTAAATGTAGGTAGGTGGCAGGAAGACAGGAACCCTCTGTGACAGGTGCATGGTTAATACTGAAGGCTGAGAGTAAATCTCCACAAATGGCTAAATTGAAAGTAAATAAACACATTTTTCTTTCTCTGTTCCATTTTCTCTGCTTTCTTTTGTCTTTCTTCCTTTCTTTTTTCCTTCCTTCCTTCCTTCCTTCTTTCTTTCTTTCTTTCTTTCTTTCTTTCTTTCTTTCTTTCTCTCTCTCTCTCTCTCTCTTTCTCTCTTTCTTTCTTTCTTTCTTTCTTTCTTTCTTTCTTTCTTTCTTTCTTTCTTTCTTTCTTTCTTTCTTTCTTCTTGAGAAAGGGTTTCTTTGTGTAGCCCTGGCTGTCCTGAAACTTACTCTGTATACCAAGCTAGCCTGGAAGTTGGAGATTCACCTGCCTCTGCCTCTGCCTCCGGAGGGTTGAGATTAAAGATATGAGCCGCAACCACCTGGTTCCGTTTTTTCTTTAATTCCTTAAAAAGCAGGGGCTGTTGAACATCAAGACAGTTTAGGTTGACAGACTTTCCTGTCTGTGTATCAGCTGGTCGACAACACAGCTCTAGGGTAAAATCAGCCATGGGCAAGCATGAATGGTGAAACACAGTGCGGTTCCGGGGCAGCTTTGCATGTGGGCAGCGAAATGGAAACAATCCAGTTTCGTGTATCATGAAACAGTCTCTGGAATTTGCAAGCATTGAAAATGTAGACAGCGTTTATAAGTCACAAGCATATGTGATCTAGGGCTGCAGTTTACAGGAAGGAGGGATTGGAAGTACAGTATGCATAGTAACATCATTTTAAGAAAAACTTAAGCTGGACAGTGGCGGCACATGATTTTAATCCCAGCACTTGCAGGGGGCGGGGGGCAGAGTCAGGAAGATCTCCGTGAGTTTGAGGCCAGCCTGGTCTACAGAGTGAACTCCTGGTCAAGCAGGGCTGTTACAGAGAAACCCCGTCTTCAAAAACTAACAAAAACAAACAAAAAAGAAAAAGAAAAACCTAGACAAATTTATACTATCTACTCTAGATCCCAGGGCTACCCACATGAATGGTACCAAGTAAATACCAGGAGATTATACAACGTCAGTAAAATGTCAATTCATATAGGGAAACCAATCAGGGTCAGAACTATTTTACATCCAAGGAATTTGTCATTCACAAAAAGTAAAATCTTTCAAGTCAAAGCACAATTATGCAGAACCTTCATTGCTTTCATCTTCTCCTATTTCACAGTGCTGAGGTAGGATGTGGGGCTTGAATTCAGGGCCTAATGGCTACCAGGCAAGAGCTCCACAAACTAAACTACATAAGCTGTCCCCAGGGAAGCTTCTTAGAGGAGACACTCTGTGTATTTTCTTTTAAAGCTCTGAAAATAACAGAAAGTGGCTCAAGAGAAGCAGCTTCCCGAAATGTGTATGGTGGGTAATTCTAAGCCCAGGATGGAATGTGTGAAGGCAAGAATGTATATCTTAACCTGTATACATGTAAAATCATTATGCCATGGCTAATCTGCTCAGCTAAGTAGGAAAGACTCTTTCTGAGGCTACTTTCAGAAAAAGAGGAGAACACTGTCTTAGCTCTCTGCACTCCATGTTCTGATGACAACTATCCTTCCAAAAGTTGTATTTTGTACCGAGTCATAAGTGTAATGGTATTGGGAGGTGTAAGACTCGGGATACAAAGTCACAACCACAAGAGCCCTCATATACAGGACCCGTGTCCTAAAAATAGACTCCACAGAGCAGCAGCGCTCCACTGAGGGAGGACATAAAAATAAAATGCCATCTGTGAGGAAATGGCAAGAACCAAACACTCTACTGGTGCCTTGAACTTGAGAAAGCCTCCAGATTGCTCCTGTGAGCAATGGATGTCTATTGTTCATAGAGTAACCAGCTTTTGGCATCGTGTTGCAGCCACTTGAATGAGCCAAAGCAGACTATTGTAATCAAACAGCACAGACAGTGTTCTTAAAGAGTGGAGAACTAGTTCTCTATAGAGCCTGGGGTTTCCTAGATGAAGGTTCTGGCAGGTCTGACAGGGAGATGATCCTCTGTATTTACACAGGAGTTTTCTGGGGGTGTCCAAAGGGAGGAGAGTAGGCAGGAGGGAAAACGGAGGTAAAAGGAGAGTGATAAAAAGAAAGTGAAGCAGAGGGGGCTATAACAAAATTGCAGGAGAAAAAGAAAAGAGAGAAAGGGAGAAAAGGAAGGAAGGAGGGAAGGAATAAAAAAATAGAGGGAGGAAGGAAGAAAAAAAGAAGGAAGGAAGAGAGAGAAACAGTGAGAGAGACATGTATACACACACAGAGAGAGAAAGAAAAAGAGGGAGGGAGGGAGGAAGTGAGGGAGAGAGAGAGAGAGAGAGATACTGAAAAGTCTTTGTCTTGTTATAGATACAGCAGTCCAAAAATGGGAACCCCACCATCCTGACATAATATAAACCAAATAATCCTTCTCAGATTTCAACCAGGAGCACATTTACATTGGCAAATATGCCTTCAACATACACATTTTAAGGAAGAAAAAACTTTCAGTCTGTCGTTGTAACATTTCCACAGTGATAGCAATCTTTAGTATACCTAATTGGCAGTATTTAGATGTCTGGCAATAGAAGAAATTGATGTCCAAGTGGCCACAGAATGCAACATTCAGCCAGAGCATCTGACTATCAACCTCAATTCATGAAAATACATTGAAACTGGGGAAATGGAGAACTTCCCTCTGACCTTTCAACATCCCATCTGTGTTATAGCTTCAGCTTTCCTGTCTTATTTACGGTATGTTCCACTATTCACTTAGTCAAATTTCATTTGTTAGAAAATAGATGCTGTAGCACAGAAGAAAACTATATAAATCTCACAAGTGTAGTAGGAAACGGTTAATGAAAATATTTAGCTTAAAAGGCTGGCTGTGTGGGGCAGATCGTGCTCATGTTCTCAGCACTCTGGAAGCAGAAGCAAAAGGACTGATTGCTGCTAATTTGAAGCCAGCCCGTGAGTATGCATACAGTGAGTGTCAGGCAAGTCTGGCTTACAGAATAAGACCCTGTCTAGGAAAACCAAAGCAAGCAACCAAAGGAGACTACACAAGAAGAACGATGCTTCGGATTCCTTTAAAATTGACTTAGGCAGAACACCTCTTTCACGTTGAACAATGAATGGACTGTATTGAACTTGGGCCAAGGAAATCCATACTATAACCCAGAGCACATTTTCAGTAATGATGGGTAAGCAGGGTGTGTTTATGCATCTCAGGATACCCAGAACTACTCTGGAAGCTGGGAATAATAGATGCTACAATTTCCTTCTTAAGCATGCAGTTCAGGTTGGGATATAGCCCCAAATCCCCCCCTTTTTTTGCTTGCTGGGAGACAACAGATACAGGGAAAAGAGAACTTGGGGCCCTAAAACCTTTTTGAGAACATATCAAATTCCAAAATATAATTTTTTTGTGCATTAAAGATGACTGAAAAGTCATCTGAAGGTTGTCACCATTGGTACAGTCTAGGAGAAATACACCTGATATTGCTGATGTATTCCTAAAATTCTCTTGGTAGATTCTTTTTCACCCAGAGAATAACTGCCATAAACAGCTAGCACAATCATGTATTAACCACCAGCTATTTTCAAGTATTTATGTTACAATTTTAAAATACATGATTTAAATCAACCTTTCCTAGTTGTAATAGATAATATTTTTGTAAGTAAAGAGCAAATCTGTGCTCTTATTTTCTCTGTGGCTGCTTTGCACTCTCCTCTGTTCCTATGACCTGTCTTTCCTTTGACGCCTTTGCAAGCATTGGTATCTCTATTTTTTCCTTACAAGTTCATGTTCCTCAGTGCATGTTATGGACCTATGAACTTGTTCTTGACAATGTAGCCTAGCCATTAAACCCAAGGGACTAAGAATCAATCCAGCTGAACTATAATACTCTCTGTGCCTCAACTCCTGATTCTTCAAAATATCAATTCCACCTACCTCACAGGCTTGTTTGGCGACTGATTGAATTCATAATAGAATTCATAAAGAGCTAGGAATAATGCCTGACATGCCATCAGTGATCATGTGTATGAGCTATGGCCATACGACTCAAAATGCATCATTCTACATTATCTGCCAAGTGTCTCTTCTTCTTCAGGTACTGTAATGAACTCTTGACTTGTCAGCTTTAAGACTGTAGCCTTTTTCCTGAATGGCTATGTGAAGGAAAACAGAACCAAAGAAATGCATGACCATGTAAAGGTAGGCGTCATTGCTTTTATACAGGGACACAAGATAGAGCATTCAGAAATTAAGCACCACTCCACGTCCATAAACACAGTAAGCAGCAGAGCTGTAGGACAAATACACATCTACCTAAATCTTAAGCCTTCATACTTATTGTACTGTGGAAGTAAGCATGACCCTGGAAGGAGGAGATGGGGGATACCCCTAGCTGTTGAGCATTTTCTGTAGGGATGGTTCCATTTGAGCACTTGCATGCGTACACCTGTTGGTGTATGTATTCTCAGCTCATTTTCCCCACATCTTAATGAGATGGAGTCTCATTATCATCAGCTTTACAAAGAAAATAAAGAGGACTGCAGCAAAAACATATCGAGGATACATAATGCTCCCGTTTTCTTTCTGTTTCTGTGATGAACACCATGACCCCAGAGAAACTTGGAAACTTGGGAAGAAAAGGATTTACTTCATGTTACAGCTTGTATGGTTAACGTCAAGGGAAGGAAGGGCCTCAGAGGCAGAAAATGAAGCAGAGACCATGAAGGAACACTGGTTGGTGCTCTTCATGGTTTGCATCTCTCTCTCTCTCTCTCTCTCTCTCTCTCTCTCTCTCTCTCTCTCACACACACACACACCTCTTTATTACTCTTCAATTCTTTATAATTTTACAAAGATTTTTGTTTCACAAAATCTAAGATATTTTCTTGATCTGCTTTAAAAACTACACACAAACAATGGCTTACATTTTAAAAGTCTCCTTGCTTTAGTTACACGAGAGATCTCATGCCTGTACCAAAGTGGAGTGTATCCTCCAAGCCAGTTTTCACTTTACTTTCTAATAATATAATACAAGATCAATTGCCTACACGTGGCATTGTCAGTAAGTGATCTGGGCCCTCCCACTTCAATTGTCAATTAAGAAAATGCCCCAAGACAGGCTCACAGTCCAATCTAGAGACAGTGATTCTTCAGCTGAATTACCCTCTTTCCAGGAAATTCTAGCTTGTGTCAAGAGGATCAAACTCACCCAGCATGCATAGCTCATAAGCATAACGAGGTGGCGGTCCATGGCTATGATTGGAAAGGGAGACTGAACTGAGACTTAGCCGTCTGAATCCAGACCTTCTTCTATGAGCTACCACATTTGCTTCTGAAAACCAAATGTCCCTTTAAAACTAAATAGCTGCTTTAAAAAGGGGGAGCAAAAAAATCACATTTAGCTTTTCTTCTCATCTTCTTAGTACATATTTTCATATCTGTGTATGGCTCACTTATATTTAGAAAAACACCACAGAGCACACGCTAAACCATTATTGAGTATATAAGTCTGTTTTGGAAAAAACAAAGTTTGTTAATTATCTTTTCCCTGTATAATGTGCATGAACACAAGACTCGATAGTTTTAGAAGGCACTAATTCTAATTTCGAAGGAAACAAACTTGGAAATATTTCTGTTTAATAAAAAAATCTGTCCCCTTGTGTCCTTGCCTCATTTTCTTGCTTAAAATTATGCAAGCCAAAAAAAATTATGCAAGCCAAAACAATAATTAACTCAGTAAATTTTAGGGGACACAAATTTGTATTACTATGATACCCCAAATTATACAATGGTACTCCTATGATGAGATGGGTAACAGAGACAGGAAATCCCCTAGAGGCTTGGGGGCCAGCTGGCCTCTAATAGAGAATGAAGAACAATAGCATCCAAAAGAGAAGGATGCTGTCTCAAACTAGGTAGAAGGTAAAGAGTGACAACTCCTTTTATATCCATACCAGCATCACAGCACATGTGTGCTGAGCTTCTCTCTCTCTCTCTCTCTCTCTCTCTCTCTCTCTCTCTCTCTCTCTCACACACACACACACACACACACACACATCATCCATACAAAAATATGAAAATTGTAGATGTTTAGGGTGATAGCTATGCAAAGCAATTCTGTCATTCATCTCTTATAAGTGTCCTAATGATGGAGTTAGGACATTGATGACCAATCAAGAAATGAACAATTTAGGGAAAGTGTATGTATAGAGTAAGTTACATAGATAGGAAATATTACCTTTAGATATCTAAGCATCCCAACAACTTCCTGCAACTTTCAAATCCCCAACTAAGTGTAGCCCCAGGCTCTTTGTGTGCTATAGTAAAGGAAGCATTTTCTATCCTTGCCCAATTGGGATCACATGGCATTCAGGGCTCAGGGAATGATGATGGCTGTTGAGTATTTTTTATGTGTCAGATTCAGACTGAATATTTTATACATATTAGAATATTAAAATCAACAAATCTACGTCTTCAGTATTAGTTTTACAATCTGCAACTCTGCAGATTAGAAAACCGAAACTCAAAATAGTTAAGCAACTTGGGCAGATGTGGTGGGGTTAGTAAGAAGAAAGGCTTTAATTTAAAAGTAGGCAGGACATTCCTGCCCAGAATTCTTATAAACATCATGTTGGCTCCGAAATAACATGGTGCCCTTGAAATGATGGAGAAAACAGTAGGGAATGAAGGAAAATAATATTGCCATACGCATCTATGGTCTACACAGTCTTTGCTATCCATCGTCTCCTTGCGTCCTTAAAGCAGGGATTGCTACCTCCCGCTCTGCATTCTTTCTCATCTATCCCCCTCTTTTACTATGCTCTGATTTCTTTTTTCCCTTGCTTTTACTCATCAAAATGATCATCTTTGCACAGTGCCTGCTTCTGCTCTGACGAAGCGTACTCTCACAGCCTTCCAGGGCTCAGTGCATAAGTTTCTCTCATTCTCTCAGTGTATTCTTCTCTGTACTTACTGCTCTCTGGAGTCACACTGTTTTCTCACCTGTTTAAATGTTTGTTTCTTCTGATTTGGACCTTGAGATTTCAGTCTGGTGCTCCATTGTGGGTCTCTGTCTCTGTCTCCTTTCATTGCCTGCTGAAGGTTAATATTCAGGAGGAAGCCTATATGATTTTCTTTGGGTTCTCCTTCTTATTTAGCTTCTCAAAGAACCTGAATTATAGGCTCAATGTCCTTTATTTATGGCTAGAAACCAAATATGAGTTAGTACATCCCATGTTCCTCTTTTTGGGTTTGGCTAACCTCACTCAGGATGGTGTTTTCTATTTCCATCCATTTGCCTGCAAACTTCAAGAATTCCTTGTTTTTTACTGCTGAGTAGTACTCTAATATGTATATATTCCATACTTTTTTCATCCATTCTTCAATTGAAGGGCATCTAGGTTGTTTCCAGGTTCTGGCTATTACAAACAATGCTGCTATAAACATAGTAGAGCATATACTTTTGTTGTGTGATAAGGCCTCTCTTGGGTATATTCCCAAGATTGGTATTGCTGGGTCCATGGTGAGCAGAAGGAGAGAGAGCACAAGCAAGGAACTCAGGACCGCGAGGGGTGCACCCATACACTGAGACAATGGGGATGTTCTATCAGGAACTCACCAAGGCCAACTGGCCTGGGTCTGAAAAAGCCCGGGTTAAAACCGGTCTCGCTGAACATAGTCGACAATGAGGATTACTGAGACCTCAAGAACAATGGCAATGGGTTTTTGATCCTACTGTACCTATTGGTTTCGTAGGAGCCTAGGCAGTTTCGTGGATGCTCACCTTACTAGACCTGGATGGAGGTGGGTGGCCCTTGGACTTCCCACAGGGCAGGAAACCCTGACTGCTCTTTGGGCTGACGAGGGAGGGAGACTTGATTGGGGGAGGGGGAGGGAAAGGGGAGGCGGCAGTGGGGAAGAGACAGAAATCTTTAATAAATAAATAAAAATTAAAATTAAAAAAAAAAAGAAAAAAAATGTTTGTTTCTACCCTAACCGGGAGTCACGCACATCATTGAGAGAGACCTCATCCGTCTTTTCTTCTTTCTATCTCCCTTTCTCAAATACATAGCAGGCATGTCAAATAGGCAGTCAAAATTTATTACTTTTCTATTCCTGTCTTTTTATTGTACTTTGTTGTTGTAGTTTACCTTTTCATTGACCTTTTAAGCTTTTTTATTTGGATATGAGATTGCTTTTTAATTATTATTTGGATGTGTGAGCACTGATTCATGGGATTAGTGATTATCTCTGGGAAATTCAGTTATGCCTTCTAATAGCTTTTCAATTGACAATCAAATACTCTGAAGACAGGAAAATTTGACAGCTCTGTGTTCAGAATTTTTGCTTACTTTTATCTACGATTATTGGTGAAATCTTTTGTATTATTCTTGAGCTTAAATCTACTCTTCCATCTTTCACCTTTAAATACAGCATTCAGCAATTCATTTGATAGCTAATCTCTATCATGTTGAAGAAAACCCCTTCTCACAGGTCACCACAAGAGTGTGTCTTAAAATCCCATATTAGGCTTATATTTTATGACAGATGTAAAGCATTGCAGTAAAGTAAGTCCTACCGTTTTGCCATCCTCGGAGGTTCAAAGCTAAGTGGGGTGGTACTTCCTTCCAAGAGGGAATCTGGATATTTAAACATGTTTCTAGTTAATACCTTGATGTAGCTGATGAGTTTTAAACAGGCTTTTGCCGTTGGGGATTCTAGATATTAAACTCTCTACATGACAAACAACGTTTAGGCCTACTGTTACCCGTTGTATCTCAGTTGACTAACTTTTCTGTGAGCATGATCGTTTTCATTGTGTTCTAAAACATCACTAACATGAGGAACATACCAAACAAGAGGTTGCCTAGATCTGATAATATTTGCTAATTCTTAAAATAATCCCCCATAGATTATGGAATATTAGTATTTTATTACAGAATTGATACAGTTTTCCATTTAACTTAAAAGAGATTGATTTTTTTAATATTTTGATGATTTAATTACACAGCTTGTTTTGACTTTATTAAATTAATTTATCAATATTTTCCAAATCAATAACTCTTAAATAAGATTGTCCCAGTCATGTACCAGTGCCATCAATACGAATCTAATCACATTCTGACTTGATTCCATGTAATGAATGAAAACTACATTGAATTTTATCTGCTTCATTGTAAGCTGTCATTTTAGCTAGGTACATTCTTAGAATGCTGATATTGTTGGCTCAGTTATTTCTTATTTTCCAAATCTGTATGCCACCAACAAATTTGATTAAAATATAATTTATGGCACTCAGCTGAAATCTCAGTAACAATGCAGAAGACTGAGACCCATCCATTCTCAGAGCTGCATTCAACCACTAGAAGCCCACTTCACGTAGCTCCATGTTTTCAGCGAGGCCTCTTGCACAGTTAATAGCATCTGGAGGATGGAACACAGCTGTGCCATACCCATGAAATTCATCCAATCCACTCTCATCGGCCCATGTACCTGCTGCAGAAGCCCTGCTTTCTTTTCTAATGGTCCATATTTTATCATTCTAATAATATGCCTTCTATTATGTTCTGCTCAGAGATATCACCAAAGAGTTTGGCCTGTAATTCCCTAAATGCATTTTCCCGAACTCATGCTACCTGTTCAACCTACTGTTCTTAAGCATCACTTCCATTAGTCCCTTATCCACAGTGTCCAATCACTCCTTTGCTTTTCAATAGATGCAGTTGTCAGTTGGTGCTCACTTCTCTGCCATCTAACCTGGGGGTTTCAGTGAACATTCTGTGACTTTTATTAATCTATCCTCTTTTTTTTTTTTTTTTTGGTGATGGCAATTCTTTGCTAGACGATCTTATGCAGAATTAATGTTACTATGACAACAGCGAGCAAGTAAACAAAAAGAACAGAACCAGGTGGACTTGAAATTGCTCCTGTGTTTCTAGACGTGGTGATTAGTTTAAACCAGGAGCTCTGGGCTTTCTGTGCAACACAGACAGATGTCTGAGTGCGACTTCAAAAGAAATTTCAGTCCCATGTGGCTTCTAAGTGGTTTTAGGCATATTTGCTTTCACTAGGCAAGTCTTCAAGTGGAGCAAGCACATTACTTAGCACAACCCAGTCTTAAAAAGTTCTTGATCCCATTGATTAGAAGTAATGAATTGGTGGGATCATTGTGACTTTTAAAGACATTTTTGTCAACAGAGAGTGCTTTCAAAATAAATCTCTTAACCTGTCTATCATGCCATAGCTCTATCATTCATTAATTGGTAGTTGTGAAAAATAAAATCACAGAGTAGCTCATTTTTGCATACTGGGGTGGAGCAGATGATTCTTCAGCCCGCTCTTCACATTCGGTAAGTCTTCATGGTCCTGATATATGACTAAATGTTTGGTCCATTCACCAACTAAAACAGTAAGATCAATGCAGAAAATGGAAAGGAGACTATGAATATCAACAACAGGGTCTCTCATTGTTTCTGGCCATTTGCTGGACACACAGACACACAGACAAAATGAACACACACACACATACACAAACACATACACACACAACTGATAGCCTAAAGCCGCCATGGCTTGTTCGTTATTTTGTTTATATTACTCAGGAAATGTTCCTTACGCTCTACTATATAGCTAGGAGCCTTTAGCGAGTCTTAAAAGTACACCCATGAAACAACACCACTAATTTTATGAATGGCAGGATCACACCAAAAAAGATATTCAGCAAAAATAGTTTGTAAAATGTTTATTGCTGCCTCCAGAAAATATTCGCTTAAAGTAAACAAGTACTTAATGTTTATGAGCCGAAATGTACCAGGCTGTTGATGTTGGTGAGGCTTTAGGATGAGATACAACATTCTTAGCCTTCCGTTTTTTCTATCAAGATCATCAGGCATGCATCTTTGAAACAGTAGTTAAAATGATCACACTTATATTTCTTCCTCCTCATTTTTTTTCTATCATAAAAATCCCTCCAAATGAAAACAAAGATAGAAAACTGAGGTTCAAGAGAAGGAGCAATTTTCAGTTGAAAACAGATTTTATAAAAACTTGTGAATGCTGCTGAGTGATGGTGACACACACCTTTAATCCCAGCACTCAGGAGGCAGAGGTTAGCGGGTCTCTGTGAGTTTGAGGCCATGCCCGTCTACAAGAGCTAGTTCCAGGACAGGCTCCAAAGCTACAGAGAAACCCTGTCTTCATAAACCAACCAACCAAAAAGGCCAGCAAGTGGTGAATGCAGTTGATTAGAAAATCTATAGGTTGCCCAGGGCTTGAATTGGAGATACATAAAGAAATGGGCCCTGTATGCCTTTAAAAGTGAAAAGAAAAGAGAAAATGCTAATATGTACCAAATGTAACAAAAACCGTGGCACCATGGGATTCTCATTGACGTTCAATATTTGTTCTCATGTTGCTTTCTCCCCATAATATTGAAATCCATAAGATAATATTTCTTGGTTTCCCAGTAGAAACTTCAAAGGACAAAAGTTTGATCTTTTAAAATGAGGAAATGCACTTAAGACTAGTTTAATCAATAATATAAATTATGATTAAAAGAAGCTAAGAAATTGCAGTTTCCATTTCTATTTTTGCAACTTATCCAAATTCAAGTGGAAGCCCAGAAAAGTTAGATGGTGGCAGCCGCAACAATTTGCCTTATGGACACACTGAAATCGGTCGTAACCTATTGATTAGGTCATCGAATACCACTGATTTGTAAGTTACATAATTTTAATTAACTCCTAGAATTTTATTTTAAAATATTTACTTTATTTTCAATTGCACATACATTATTTTTTCTGTTTGGGGACTAGGTCTGCCTAAGTGCAATTGCCCAGGAGAGCCAGAGGCATGGATCCCCTGGAGCTGATGTCACAGGTGGTTGTGAGCTGCTGGCAGGGGTTCAGGGAACCAAATTTGGGGCCTGAGACCAACACTCGCTCTTTAGTGCACAGTCATCTCTCTAGATCCAGAGAAAAATTAAATTATTCCTTTTTTTCTACCATAGGGTTTGTATTATCACGTTATGGGTCATAATTTTTTAAACCATTTTGCTTTAATGGTTTGAAGGGGAAAGGTTAAGCAAAGGTCAAAATTTAAAGGGGCTTTTCATATTATCCTCTCTGACCTTGAAATGGGCCGTGAAGGAGAGTGGAAGCTACCGCACTCTCGGGAAAGTGCCTGAAAGGGCTCAGTGTTTAACACAGCGAGGCATTTCCAGGTTCTAGAAAGGCGGCAGTATTCAGTATCACGGTCTGCTCTCTCTTTTGCTGCCCTGATTTTAGCTGAAAGTCATTCCTAGTTTTAAAGATTAAAATCTGGCCAAGCCAATCTCTGAACACAAGAAGAGGGTCTGAGGACATTTAAGAGTGGGAAGAGATGGTTTTCTTGCTCATCTCCTAATCAGAAGCTTCGTGCTGCCACAGGGGTAAATTACCTGTACTGCGGTTTACACCGATGTTTATCTAACCCCAAACTAGCCATCCCTTATCAAGACCACCAGCATTCAAGATAAAGATTTAAGTATAGTACCATAAGAGCAAGGGTTTAGTGCATTCTTGAAAATCAAATTACCGTATGATATTATCATCTGACAATAAAACATAGTGTAAAGCTAATCTGTAGATTTACTTGGCCTATATAACCAAATTTCTAACTCATGATGTAGCCTTCTGGTGTAATTGTTTTTCGGTAATTTTAATTTTTGACTGTCTTTTTTTCCCTCAATCTATTAACTAGCTGGTAACCAAGTAGTAAAATCTGGAACTGATGCTATATGTACTTATGTACTTCCCTCATCATGACTGCTTTTTGTAAAGATCATAATAATATTATATATGAAGACCAGCTGAAATTTTCCCTCTCTCAGGGAGTCGTTCTTAATCAACACCAACCAAGTAGTTCTCACGTCCATAATCTCCTCTCAGATAGTTTTCTTCAGAGCATTTCACATTCTCATATGCTCTAACATCATCGCTATGAGTCACGTCATCTGAGCCCCTGGCTACCACCATCAAATACCCATTTGCTAAGACTCCTCTTTTGCTTGCTTTTTCACAATATAAATGTGATGTGTTGAGGGCTTCCATTCTTCCTCCTGAGGCTTTTTACCCACAATTATCAACAAAGCTTGTTTCCTCCCTTTTTTCCAGTGGTCTTCTCAGATGTCGCAGTCACAGGGGTCTTTCCTTGATGTGTGTGTGTGTGTGTGTGTGTGTGTGTGTAGTGATCCATTGTCATTTGTTCACTTTTATTTTTACCACCAGCCTCACACTTGTATGTGTGTATTCTTTGTATCCCTCTCACTAGCATGCAAACACCATTAGATTTTACCTATTTTGCTCAACTGGCACTACCACAGTGCTTCGAACAGTATTTGGAATAAGGTTGACACTCAGTAATTTTTAGTAAATCCATCCCTTGACATTTGTCTCCTCTAGTAGTCTCTTTAGACTCATTGGGGCAAAAAACCTTTCTTCTTGCATTCCCATAGCATCGGTATGCAACAGGTGATAACGGTATACTGAACGAATGGATGAGTGAGTTGCTTAAAAAAGAAACCTTTGCCTAGTGGCCCCTACTTATGACCGAAATTAGAATCGTCATTTGTCTAGTTTCTCAATATACACTGACCCCAAATAAAATGTGACTTATAATAGGACCTCAGTAAGTAAATAAAGAATATCAAGAAACACTAACTAAGCAGGAATCTACTTTGCCCATTGCAGACCCCCAAGGTTTGAAGTATTGACTAGTCCAATTTCTTGATGACATTAGAAAATAATCTTTGGATATTCATAGGGATGTGAAAGCCC
The DNA here is from genome assembly GCF_014885135.2 of Alexandromys fortis. Classification (NCBI taxonomy): domain Eukaryota; kingdom Metazoa; phylum Chordata; class Mammalia; order Rodentia; family Cricetidae; genus Alexandromys; species Alexandromys fortis. Next base: position 7,960,155 of record NW_026067906.1, on the reverse strand, counting down.
CCAAGTCACCCTGACTATCCCTTTAGGCCAGCCTGGATCTTTTAAAATCTTACTTTCCAGACAAAAAAACCCAGATGAATATGACTTCTCAGTCTTACTTTCAGTTATCTCGTTTGAATTCATAGTGAGTAAATCTCAATTTAAAGCCTGTAGCTTTGATTTGTTTCCTTAGAAACTTTCCATCAAGATTCCATATGTGTGTGCGTGTATGTGTATGTGTATGCATGATGTATGTACATACGCATATATGTATGCTTGTATATGTGCTGCCAAAGGACACTAAGCAAGATTTAAATCTCCCATTTAGAGGTAGCGTAGCCTAAAAATCATCATTTTTTATTTCTTTTGTGTTTTATGTTTGTGTAAATTAAAGTACTAGAAATTAACCGGAAGCCCTAAAATCATAGCGTGTGTGTTCTCATTTGCCGAGATGCACTTTGTTGTTCCTGACAAGAGTCTTATTTCCTTCTTCCCAGCTACAATCCTGCTTGGGGCCTGGTGACACAGGCTTTAATTCCTAGTACTCGGGAGGCAGAGACAGGCAGATTTCTGAGTTCAAGGCCGGGCCTGGTCTACAGGGACAGCCTGGATTGCACAGAAAAACCTTGTCTTGAAAAATCAAAAACCAGGGCTACTGAGACCTCAAGAACAATGACAATGGGTTTTTGATCCTACTGCACATACTGGCTTTGTGGGAGCTTAAGCAGTTTGGATGCTCACCTTACTAGACCTGGATGGAGGTGGGTGGTCCTTGGACTTCCCACAGGGCAGGGAACCCTGATTGCTCTTTGGGCTGATGGAGGGAGGGAGACTTGATCGGGGGAGGGGAAGGGAAATGGTAGGCGGTGGCGGGGAGGAGGCAGAAATCTTTAATAAATAAATAAATTAAAAATAAGAAAAATCAAAAACCTAAGGCAAAGCCTTGGTTAGCAGCTGTGGCTGATGAAAATCCACCAAGTCAATAGGAGAAAGGTTCCTAGGAGCCTCCCCATGTGTGCCCTACCAACCCTGTGAGCTCTGCGGTACTGACACCAGGGTTGTATCTCAGTTTGGTATGAAATCCCCATAACCAACTGATCTTGATTTACCTCAGGTTTTAGTTCACTAACACCAATCTACATTAGTTTGAGATTTCCAGCACAAGCCACGGTCTACGAGGAAATCGAGGATGGATTCAGAAATGGCCTTATTGCTCAGGAAGCTCCACCTACTGGGGGCGGGAACAAAACTAACAACCGGTTGTAAACTCTTTGGAGGGACCAAAAAAACTTTGGGTGGAACAGTTTAGGGTATATCTAACGGCACCCCAGAGCTTAGTGTGATCTAGTCTCCAGTGGGTGGCCACTGAAGCCTAAGTTAGGGTAAAACTGCATAGTAGAGCAATCACCAGTAAATGAACAACAGAGTTGAGCCCTCCCTGTTCAAGGACAATGTTTAGAATCCCACGATCCATCAACCTAATAATAATAAAATTCCCTGCTCGATCATGTTAAGGTACTATCACAATTAAATAGAGGGAAGATACTTTATTGACAGTTTTCTCATTCACCAAACAGTTAAAGCCAGAATGGATAGATGGTTCATTCAAATATCCACCTAGTTAACCTATGTAAATACTTCCTGGGTTACTGTATGGATCTAATCACAGACGGGTGCCATTTGAGTCTAAACAAGAATGCACGTTAAATCTTTGTCTGCCTAACACCTCCCCTGAACAACTGACTGGGGCACCTAAGGGCTAAGATACCACCCACCCCAAAGTGGGACAGTTGTCTTAGTAATAGTAGCAGTGAGATAGGAACTTGTTTGGGTATGCGCTCTTCTTGGACCGTTAGCTTCTAACGGAGTTAGAACGTGGACTGTTGAACGCAGTTAAACTTGGGATGGTTAATGACTGTAATTTAGTAATGTGACAATATAAGAACTCATCACATTAAAACAGAAATACTTGGGAATCCCATCGTCTTTAATAGCTTACCATCTGCTTGGCTCTTACCAGCAGTGGATTTATCCTGCTTAGTAGAGACGATATTGGGGGGTAAAATCATAGATTAGACGGCGGATTTCTGAGCTCTTTACTGTTATTAATTTGCAAGCGTGTAAACGAACATTTCCCAACATAAAAATCAATTATGTTTCAACTCTCACCCCAAGTGAGGTTGCTATGGGCTCCACATAATATCTGTTCTGGCACCAACAGACTGAGGTAAAGTCACCGGAGATCTCTCTAAATTAAGAACCTCAAACAGAGTTTACCAGCTTTGCCACTGTGTTCCGCAGCAGGATGCTCTTTTTGCCTTGCTGGGCCCGCTAGTTTAATCTCCCAGAAAGAGAAATTTTAGAGGGACAAGGACTAAATCATTTTCTTTTGAGCACAGCATTTTCAAATGGCTGCCCCGGGTCCTAAGCCCCGCCGCTTCGGACCCGAGATAGAGGTGCCCTCTCTCTGCAGAGCAGGGACTCTGGCGCTCTATACCTGGACGTGGGGAAGGCGAAAGGAAACTCCCCCTCACAGTTGGGTACCACTCATGTGCACTACGCAGGCCCCAAGCTTAGAGGAGAAACCAGTAACCAGGCTTGGGAAGGTTTGAGGAGGAGGCAAACGCTGTTTCCCATGAAGCCAAAGAGTAGGACGCACAGGTCACAGGCGAGAAGTTAAACTGTTACCAAGCCTGCGCTTTGTCCCCGCGCTGTCTGCAGCCCAGGCACGGAGGTGCACTTGGTTGGCGAAGAACTAGGTTGCTTTGGAGCAAAAGACAGGAGTTGCTACCAGCCTGGAACTGCAGGCGGAGGGAGCCCTGCGAACCAGCGACCCAAGCTGTAGCTCCGGACGGGAAGCCGGAGCCAAGCCAGCTTGCCTCCGGGGTGCAGCGTCCCCTAGCTCGCTAGGCTGCCCAGGTTCCGCTCTGCCCTTTCGCCCGAGGGCAGCGCCCTGGCTCGGCAGCCCGGCGGCCGTGCACCCAGCTACCCTGCCAAGCGCCCTACCGCCCCGGGGCGATCTCACAGTCACCGCAGCAGCACAGATCCTGTCTCCAGCACGGGGACAAACTTCCTCCCTCCGGGTCCTCGGGCCGGCAGTTGTTAGCTGGTTTCCCCCACTGGTCCCTTTACTGCTCTGGCTTGAAGAGCTTTCTCTGCCCCTCTCCAGTTACCAGCGCTCAGTGGTTTCCGCACATCCTCTCCAACAAAGCCGGGGCCCAGAGGCGACCCGGCAAGGGACTAGGACTGGAGGCTGAAGCATTGGAGCCCTGACAAGGCATCCACGCCCCGGCGAGCGCTGCGAGAAGGGGCGGCAGGGACGAGGCGAGGAGAGAGGGGTAGAAAGTGTCCTGCTCCGGGCGCGAAAGCCTCCTAGACTGATCGTCCTCGCCCAGTTGCCCCTAGCCGAGCGCATCCTGCTGTCCCAGTGGGACTGGGCAGGGCGATGGGGGAAGCTGTGCGGACTCTGTGGCCTGATGTACCAGCCGCTCCCTTACCTCTGTCCAGAGTAAGCGGCTGGACCACTGTCAATGTCGCCATGTCTGCCTTGGGAGCCGAAGTGACGCTCGGCTTCAGCATCAGCAACCGCTTGTAGTGAGAAAAAGAGGAGGAGATTGGGGGCGGGGGTGGAGAGGGAAGACGGAAAGGAGGGGGAGGAGGGGGAGGCAGGAAGGTGGTGATGGAGGAGAAGAAAGCTCGGGTGGGTTGGTAGCCAGATGGAGACTCAACTGTTGTGCCCAGGCGAATCTTCAGACGCGGCGCCAAGCAGGGCAGGTATCCGCGAGCGCCTGCATGGCCAGGCGCTGAAAAAGGAACGCTCAGCCCTAGAACTTCGCTCCTCCGCCCATGAGCTCTGGCTGGGTGCAGCTGGTTAGGTGTCTTTCAACTTTCCACCCAAGCGTTAATGGTCAAAATACACTTGTACACAGAGAAAGAGGGCACGGAAACGGGAGAGAGAGATGGGGGGGGGGCAGAGGGTTGGTGTTTTGGGGGCTATTTTTTCTGGAAATGGGTTGGCTTTCAGATTAAAAAAATTTTCAACCTACTAATCCCACACCCCTTTAGATAGAAAGTACCACTGGCAATGGTAGATGCTCCTATATCGTTGTAGCTGCTATTAATTTCTGTTGAAGCTTTTTTAGAATGTTCCCTCCCAACAGTACGAGGTAACTGACTGAGGGCCAGGGTTCTATAGGTAAGTGTTCACTTAGGAGTTGGGTGTATCGCCTAGGAAATGACCTGCCTTTACAAGCAAACTTCCTAACAATGTTTTAAAATGAAAAACCGGTCTCTGTCATAGAAAAAAAAAATACCCATCTAGGATTTTTTCACATTAATCTAGGAGAAGCATGTATTCCGGGGTGTTACTTATTAATTAGCATATGTGAAAAGAATTGAGCCAAGAGAGTTACATACACTTACTATACGCCCTCGATTTGTTCTTTCCCTGCAGCCTCTGATTGCGGGGGCATAATATTAAAGGGCTTATTTCAGAGTCAGCTGACCAGCATTCAGTTGCTAGAGCCTTCAAGTACTGTAAGCCTCTTTATCTCAACTTTCAGTAAATTTCTACCAAGGCTGATGTCCCTATCAAACGATGAAGAAGCATGGATAAGCCTCCTATAGGCATAATGTAAGCGACTGGGAAAAAGTGCCTGGAAGACAATGCTGCCCGTCCGTGTGACAGCTAACTTATCATTGTGACTCCCAAGGACCTCTCAGGGGCAGACCTTGGGTTGCAGCAAAGTATTTGCATACAACCAATGCCATGTTCTTCTAATGACACCAAGAGATAGAAAGCAGTAGACTTTCACCAGTGACTGAGATAGTCGAAGATGACTGACCATTTTTGACTACGTCTAGTCATGAAATTCAGCTCTTTATTGCACATATTATCTGACAAACTCACAGTCTCTTGTAGATGCCCAGCCTCCTCACCTGGCAAACAAGAGGAACAACTTCCTTCAGTTGCACAGTGATCTGGTAACATGAGGAACCTGAGTCTCCTCTACAAGGTCCCTGAGATTTGTGAGCTGCCGATGGGTTTAGTAAAAGAGATATACTCCCGTGTGTGTGTGTGTGTGTGTGTGTGTGTGTGTACAACAACGAGAGAAATAGAGACCATGAATGAGAGAGAGAGAGAGAGAGAGAGAGAGAGAGAGAGAGCAACGAGCCAGTACATGGGGATGATTAGAGGTGGAAACAGGGAAATTATGTAATTATCCATTAATTAAAACTTAAGGAGAATGAAAAAAAAGGAATATATTTTGTGGTGCTCAGAAATGGCACTGTAGTTAAAAGCACACATTGTTCTTGCACAGGACTTAAATTCAGTGTCCATTACAGACATTAAGTGTCTCATAGCTGCCTCAAACTTCATCTCCAGGGGTCTCTGATATCTCCTCTGACCTCCTCAGGCATCCGCACTCTGATGACCAGACCACAATTAAAAGTAAAATAAATCTTTAAAAATTGATATACTTTGGGAATAGTGGATTCTATGTATATGCCTGCAGGCCAGCAGAGGGCACCAGACCTCATTACAGATGGTTGTGAGCCACCATGTGGTTGCTGGGAATTGAACTCTGGACCTCTGGAATAGCAGGCAATGCTCTTAACCACTGAGCCATCTCTCCAGCC
>NW_026067906.1:7929615-7954522 GCF_014885135.2 Alexandromys fortis | reverse complement strand
AATTATTTATTATAAATATTTAGTAGTTTAGTATTATTTATTATTATTATTTGCTAGTATATTACCTGGTTACATGATAAACAGCGAACAAAGCATAGAATTCTGTGCAGGAAGTGCCTTAAGCAATATCGAAAGCATTGTGGGAGGCAGAGAAGCAACCAGCAGCTCCAAGTGATTAACAGCAAACACAGGTACTAAAGGGGGTAACAGGAAGAAGAAATATACTTGTGTATCTTGACAGCAGAATGTATTTCAGGGCTTTGCACAAAATATCAAAGCTCATTCAATAACCGAGGATGAAAAAAAAAACAATCCTTTGGCCAGTAAAGTAAAATTTTAAATTCTTGATTAGAAATACATAAATCAGCCACTTGATTCACCTATCTCAAAGCCTTAACTGAACCTATTTCAACATAAATTTCAGATGGTAGGGTTTATGATGGCAGGTTTTTTGGCTTTTTGTTTCCTAATGAGTCTCCAGAACCAACATTTTATAGCAGGTTTCTTAACTTATGTTTTGAGTTCCTTAATTGAAAATCTGCTCCACCTTCTTTCTTTTTTGTAGTCTCCTCCTCCCCCCACCCCCTCAGGAACTAAGAGAGGAAGTATCATTCCGCAGGTATCTATCCGTTATTATTCCCAGTATTGGCAAATTCAATGTCCTTAGCTTATGTTTTTTTTTTTAATTTATTTATTATGTATACAGTGTTCTGCCTGCATGCGTACCTGCTCCCCAGAAGAGGGCACCAGATCTCATTACAGATGGCTGTGAGCCACCATGTGGTTGCTGGGAATTGAACTCAGGACCTCTGGCAAAGCAGTCAGTGCTCTTAACCACTGAGCCATCTCTCCAGCCCCCCTTAGCTTATGTTTAAACACTTGTAGAAAACTATTAATATGTCAACATGCATAATCTGTTGTTCTCATTACATTTACTTTTGTGAACTAGAATTTGTCATCGTATTTCTGAGACATGGGGAGACACAGGAAAATGTCCTGAATTTCTCCTTGTGTTTGGATATATGTGCCCATGATCATATCTCATGCACATGAGTCTAGTCACCTCAGTTCTAAACTTTGTTTTATCAAAGTCAGTGTGCTTGTCTTATTCATATGCCATTCCTTTTCTGTTTCTATCAGAGTTGCTGATTATATATATATATATATGCACATATATAAAATTACATTTCAGTCCTAGATGTTTGGTTACCCAGTCACTATTATTTATTTAAAAGATGAATAGTAGTTCAATATGAGTAACTTAGTTTAATAAATACCTTATTAAGCACCTTGTATGTTCAATGGTTGGTACTGTGATGTTCTCCCAGTCTTTCCAGCCCTGATAACAGATATTTTATTTCACATTGGAGATAAATAAACTAATCTCAGACATGTTAAAGTACTTAAGCAGTAACAGCACCGAGACCCAAGACCCACTATGTTTTCAGGGAAGAAAATCCAACACTTTACCTTATTGAACATTTAGTGTTTCAGGCGTTTCTTTCACAATTGCTAGTGTAAGTCTCCCTCATTGCCTTTCCCCCCACATCCAGCCATTCTTCTCGGACTTGAGACACAGTCAGAGAGAGGCGAGAATGGATGGAGGCAAATGTTCTGTTTCCAATGTAAACCGATACAGCTAGTAATAAAACAACTGTCTGCTTTGAAATGTAAAATGTGTTCCTGCTGGAAATTTCATTCAAAGGTAGTTAAATCTTCTTTCCTTAATTGAATCTTTTGAAATTACATGGTAGAATCAAGAAAAGGTTTGCAGAAAGCATTAGCATACCAAGAAAATATGTTTAGTTAAGCTTTCAATGGAGTATAATAAGCACAGTTTCGTATGAGAAAAATAACACCGTCTAGCTGAAACTCTACCAGTCTGAGTGTTAGACATTGTTTTTTGATTCAAGGTTTCATGATAGCTTTCCCAACTCAACGGGTTTTGTCAAATTGCCACTAAATGTAGATGGAGAATCAACCTATATTTCAGGATGTAAGCATTTTAACTCATCAATAGAAAAAAATCTGAGTATTTATTGTCTTTTTATTTTGTGTTGGTAACTCCTTATCCATTGCCTCAGTGGTTTTTGGTTATTCTCCAGACACTGTCTTAGGTACCTGCGATAATGACGTGTATGAAATAATTAATCCTATTTTCCCTTACTTTTTATACTATAAAGGAGAGAAACAGGACCAAGTAATGAGGGACTAAGAACTAAGTAGAGATTGAAAGAGTTGGCAGTTAAATTAGTTCTAGAAAATTTCCGGTTCACTAAGGGTAGAGGTACAACATACAGCATCTTAAGAGAATAATCAAGCCAAGCTAGGGTAGCAGGTAGATATACCTGTCTTAAATCAAGAGTTTGTTGTAAACTATCAGAAATTAGAACCCATCGAGAGTCAAAAGGTGAAAAACAACATAATTTTAAAAAAATGTAATGAACCTTTGCTTCATGCCAATTACCAAGCAAATAACAAATGATAAAGAAGGCTAGGGGAAATATTGATAGCATCTACAATAAAACTTGATAACACCAGAATGAAGTTACTAATTTAGAGTTGGATATCAGAAAATTAAAGATGAAATGAAAATATTAAAAGTCAATTCTCATTATTCTTAATTTACCCAAAACTAATAAAAACGTTTTAAAGGGAGGAAAGATGAAATCTGAATAATTATTCTTTAGTTGTAGGATCTTATCTATATTTTATCACATCATTAATTATTATGTAACACATAAATAAAATATTTTTACTCTGCTTCTGTGTGGGAATAGCATGATTCATAAGTTTAAAGCCTTCCTGATTTGTGAATGTCTTATTTATGTCTATTTGGTTCAAATAATAGTAAATAATTTATTTTAAATTATCGTTTTTAGTTTATTTTGTAATTGGCATAAAGTGAAAGGTTGATTTTTTTGTGCTGGACGTCATGTTGAATTAGCAGCTTAAATCATAGGTGATATTTTAATAAAGGAATTTAAATTCAAAGCTTTTAAGTTTCTTTTATATTATGCACCCCAGCCTCACCTTTTCTTAAATTCATGCTTATATTTTATAGGGCATAAAAGAGATCCATTAAGCACAAATTACATATATATATTTATACACACACACACACACACACACATATATATATATATATTATAGTCTTCTCTCTCAGTTTCTCCATATTAATCATCTTTTGGGGCTCACAATATTTAACACAACTTTTATCACTATGAACTTAAAGTTTATTATGAGTAAACGATTGTGTTTGTTTTAGTGATGCCAACAATTGGTATAGGGTTTTACACTTGCAAGCCATATTCTTTATGATGGGCCTACCAAGCCCCAGTCCCAGACAGAGTCAAAGATTTTACATCTATTCATTGTACATTAAGCACCTGCTGTATACCAAACACTAATCTATGGCTCTCGTTTAGTCTTCATAAAGGGAGGAAAATAAAATAGAAACCATCAATAAACTAGACAAACTTAGGTAGAGGTAGTCATAAACACTGATCCTGTCTGACTTGGTTTTGTGAATTTTATCTGAGACATAGTTCTAGGAATATCTCACTGGTAATTTTACACTAACTATGATGACAGCAAATATTGTATGGGAACGCTCCTCTGTTTTTCCTGGAAAGTCAATGACTCTGCACTTATAACATGGCCCATGGGGTGGTTTGAATGAAAATAGCTCCCATAGACTCATTTGTTTGCATCTTTAGTCCCCAGTTGGTGAACTATTTGGAAGGATTAGGAGGTGTGTCCTCGTTGGAGGTAGTGTATCACTAGGGGTGGGCTGTGAGGTTTGAAAAGCCCATACCAGGCCCAATGCTGCTCTCTCTTCCTGCCTACTGATGGGTGGTCAGTATGTAAAGCCCTTAGCTACTGCTCTAGCAAGACACCTGCATGCTCCCATGCTCCCTGCCATGATGATAATGGACCAATCCTCTGAAATTGTGGGCAAGTCTTTACTTAAGTGCTCTCTTTTATATGAGTTGGTATCACTTCCCAGCCATAGAATAGTGACTAAGACTTTAGTCCCCAAAAGACTTACATTGTATTTGATAGAACTGAGTTTTGAACAACATATCCATACTATCTTTGATATATCCCTTACTGACCAGGACACTGTACTTGGGTTAGAGTAAGAAATAAAAAAATCTTCCTCCTATTTGTTGAGGAGTTTGTGAGATAATTGAAAAGGAGGTAGAAGCATAGAATTAGAATATGAGTATTTTCAAGAAGAAATGATACTATAAATTTGTATGTTTAAAATGTATACAGAAACAAAAGGAAGAAAATCTGTCTTGAAAACTGTTTTGGAACTTGTTTATTTTCTTTCAGGAGAAACTAGGGATATTTTCTTTCTTTCACGGAGACAAGAAGATGATTTTTCCCTTTGAGCACGAAGAGACACGTTTTCAAACTTTGATTAGCGACATCTAATTAAAGCAGGCAAGATCTTCTAAGAATTTCATGGGGAATCTAAAGAAGGCAGTGAAGAATTCTTTGGATTTCCTGTGACACTGAGAATTTACCATGGTGACTGTAACCACTACCTTGATTATTAACAAGGACCACCACCAAGCCTTGTTTTAGATTTGAGCTTCATTTCAATTTTCAGTACATTTAGTCATTTAATTGTCGGGTGTTTATGTGTAGAGGAGCAATGTGCAAAATGTGCCAGGGTGCATGAGCAGAGGTCAAAGAACAACTTGTAGAAGATTTGTTCTCTTCTTCCACCATCTGGGCCCTGGGGATTCAACTCAGGTTATCAGGCTTGTCCGCAAACACATTCACCTGCCCTAGGAATGGGGGAGAAGGAAGAAAGAGGCAGAATATGATGACCAAGACACCAACAACCTCCTGTGGATGCTGATAACTGCACAGATGCACACACCCTTCCTATCGCACACAGTAAAATCTCGGGATCCCAATTTTAGTCTTATTTAAAAGAGGATTCAAATAGTTTTCTCTTAAAAAACCACCTCAACTTGGGGCTTTAACTTTAAATCTGGCTTACCTTATTCCAGCCAGCAGTATAATTTTTCTCTAACATTAGTGCCATCGTATTAATTAAAGATATTAGGAGGGAATTGACATAAAGGCCATTTTCAAATTCTTCGCACATTCTTTCACAATACAGTAATTGGGTAACAGAACTTACACTAGGCATGCTGGGAAACATTCGTGTCAGCAATTAGCACGGTTAAGAGCTAAATGCGCTATTGACATGGACGGCACATTCAGAAGAATCCCACGGTTGGCTTTTATCCCCCGCTGCTATAGTTTGGAGGCGGAAATTGCTACAATTCAAATGGGATCCAAACAGGAAGCTTAAAAAATTCCTCAAGTTTACTAGTGAGAGCAAATTCTGTTTCTGTAAAACAGAGCTCCCTCTCTGGGCTTCTCGGCTTCTCAGCTTCCTGGTTCTTCTGGTCATGGTTGAGCTCTGTCCATGCAGGCAGAATTTTCTGGAGTTTGATTCTCCTGCATCTCATACCTCGTTGAGATACTCAAGGCAGATCTGTTTCCCAGAATGCAGTGTCTCTAAAAATTTCCTCTTCCAAGATTTTTTTTGAAAGAAATTAATTCTTGTTCAAACCATTTTCTCATGTATTGGATCTGCTTAAGGATTATTATGGCTTCTTGGGAATTTTACGATGAAGGAGAAGAAAAAGACAAATGATAGTTTTAACTCTGGGTTAGTGTCTCAAGGTACCTATTATCTGGGATGTGGTTTGGGTCAATTATGCCATATCAAGTATATAAATATTTTTATCTAGACTCTCAAGCCAAAGCTGACCTCTAAAGTAGAGAGAATTGGCAGACTTCGTGCCCATATTTAGGTAAAATGAAGCTGTTATGGCATTCTGGAAAGTTTATATTTATCCTATATGTTTGGGGGAGTGTTATTTTGTTTTGAGATCGAGTTTCTTTGTGTAGCTGTGGCTGTCCAGAAACTCACTCTGTAGTCCAGGCTGGCCTTAAACTCAGAGATTTTCTTGCCTCTGCCTTCCAAGTGCTGGGATTAAAGGTGTGTACCATCAATGCCTGGCATAGTCAATTCAATTTTTGATATGGGCTTTGCTTTGAAATTTTAAGGATGAGTTGCATGTGGTAAACAGTTCAAGGATTGTTCCAAAAGCCCGCTCACCATGAATAATAACAAAGCCTTTTCATTATATACACACACACACACACATACAGACACACATACACACACAGGCACACACACACAATGGCTTGTATGTGTGACACACATACAGACAAACAAGTTCACCTACATATAAAAAACACAAATAGGAATCTGATAGATATTAATTGCAATAATATTTCTATATTTACATAAGTAGAACCATGTATTGTGCCTAATTTCAAAATACTTCATCAAAGAAGTGTTTCATGTGTTTTCAGATTATTACTAGGATTTTACTCTCAAATAGTATTAAAAAAAACAAAATAAACAAACACATAAAATAACAACCCAGGTTTTTCTTTATGCTGGGCTGGGGAAATGGCTTGGGGTTAAAATTGCTTGCTTCCACACATGAGGATCTGAGTTTGGATCCCAGAATCCACGAAAGATGTGGAGTGTGGGAAGCATCTATAAGGGGAGACACCGGAGAGGGGGTGTAAGACAAGATCACTGGGTTTTGTTGGCTATCAGCCCAACCAAACAACAGGCAGCCTAACATTCCAAGAGAGTCCCTGTTTTAAGGGAATGAGCCAGAACATGATAGACTAAGACACCAACAACCTCCTGTGGACACGCACGCGCGCGCGCGCACACACACACACACGCATGCACGCACAGTATCCTTCTTTCTAGGTTTTCTTTAGGAACATGAGTTCTACTCATCTGTGGCCTTGAATGTGTCCCTTTCCACTCATGTAATTCTGGATCATGGCCGCCTTCCCATATGCCTGTCATTGTATGCTGGTTGACTCCTCTTACCTATACAAATATCACAGAGATTTTAATTTTTAAAATCCGAAGTGATTAAAAGGAAACATGGATGCCACAGAACGAGCACCACTTTTTTTTTGTTTGTTTAAAATGTCTATCTTACACCTTCCAGGAATAGAGTATGTCAAAGGGATTGCGATAGCTTTCTGCTAAGAAGCCAATAGTGTAAAAATTTGAAGAAACATAAAATCTAAAAGCTTTAAACTTCACAAAAATTTTAAGCTTACCGATATTGCATATATTTACCATGTACACATCATATTATAAAGCATATTAACATATGGAGTGCATGTGTGTGTGTGCTCATTCTACCTAAAGAACATATGGACTGTCTCACGTAGTATTTTTACAGTTAGAATGTTTTATATCCAAGATCATGGCTTGGGTGAAAAATATGTTATTTGTCATCAACTTTAATTTCCATATTATACAATAATTCATGAATAGATATTTGAGTACATAAGTGTTTGCATGATTCCTTAGGTATGATCTATTGGTGTATGTACACATATAGGTGCATATCTGTGCATGTATGTGAAGGCATGCCTGTGCATACCTGTGCATACCTGTAGGAGGATATCAGATGTCCTACTCAACTGCTTTCTTCTTTATTTCCTCAAGGTAGTGTTTCTTATTAGACCTGGAGCTCCAGTGGCAGCAAACCCAACATTCTTGCCTTTGCTCACAATGCACTAAGGTTATTAAGGAAATGTGCCTGCCCTTATCTGAACGTTTATGTGGGCACTGGCATTTGAAGCAGGTTTTCTTGCTTGTGCACTGAACCATCTCTCCAGCATCTAGATACTGGTTTTGTTGACTATTTCCGCCAATAGAGACATTATAGGACTGTTGAAAGGACATGGAAGACTGCAGGGAGATGTTGTAGCCCCTTCGTTTTCAAGTAAGAAGAAGCCTGGCTCATTAAGTAGCTAAAATATAAAATTTAAATAATAAGGAATATGATTTTGTTAATTGTAATTCAAAGAACATTTTAAAAGCGAGTGCATACACTGCTCTCTACTGGCCTTTTCGTTATTGCAACCATAACCAGTGACATATTTGTAGTTATGTGGGGTGCTGAATTCTCTTTCTTTCAAAGGGCTCATAGAATTTTAAGTTCTATTGACTTATACAACGTGGCCATGTATACATGCGTAGATTTGCATAAATACTCCCTGAATTTTTATAGTGAATTTGTCTGAGGAGTTTGTAAATATGTCGTTAACAAACACACAACTAACTATGTACTTAAAACACAAAATGATGGCTGTAGGCTGTAAACTCGCATAATGTGTTTCAGTTCAGCTAATAAACTGTGGAAATGGTTATAATGTTTGCTTGTACTTTCTGTCTGGAAACAAGTGAAGACCTCTAAAGTGCAGGTTGGGTGACTATGAATATTCAGAGGTTTACGCTGCTTTGATTGCCACAATGGACTCCTGCTTCCCTTGCTTTCTATTTGCATTCTCTCCTTAAATTGCATAGTCTCCCTCCAACAACTTCATTGGTGCTCTTTGAATGCATAGGGGAACATTTTATTTGTACCTGTTATGGGGGGGGAAGGGGGGAGAGAGTTCTTATTCATTGTCTAATTCCATGTCAGGTGCTCCAATAAGCAATAAAAACAAAACGGCATTCAAGAGTACTGCAGATAGTCAATATCCCAAAGGAATTGTTACTATTTGTGGAATTATTACTCAGTTAAAACGATTGCCAATGCTGTTTAGTCAGGAAAAGGATGTGGTGTAAATTACACTAGTGTGTAATTGATCTGATGATTCACATGGTCCAGGAAAACGCATTAGGGATTTATGATTTCATCCCAAGAGGAATGGAAGGTGATAATGAGGTTATATAGGAGAGTAAATAGGATGAATGCATTTCAGGAAAAATTATTTGAATGCAATGTGTGGAGTGATTTGAGCACAGGAAAAAGGCATGCATTTGAGGAGAACCATTTAAAAGGCCATTCAAGAGCCCAGGTGAGAGGGTTTTAGTGTCTTGAACAAAGAGGAATGGAATTTAAATTTGGTAAGGTGAGTGCTTACCAGACCTGTTTGGGAACTATCACTAATTGTCTTGGTACGATCTTGGAGACAAGAAAAACAAATCAAAGGAGACGAGATAGCAGAAAATTTTCCTAGCATTTTCTGGCAGGTAAGGATGGATAAGTAATCATGAGATTACAGAAGGAGGAATTGTTTAGAGAGAAGAGAGAAGATAGTTTTATCTTTGAATGAGTGGCGTTTGATGTGACTTGGAGGAATGGAAATGGTTATGGTGTTGGTGATATATTCATTTTGTAGTTTTGAGAGTTCTGAGCTAAAGCTATAAATTTGAAAATAATAGAATTATTTGAATGGAGAAAATACATAAAGGAAACTACTGAAGTTTAATGTAAAATATATTGTTAATATCTCATGAAGTCAAATAATATTTTAAGCTGTAAAATGTAAAAAAAAATACCAAATTTGGTCAACACTGGAAACTGAAACTCAGAGAGAACTCTTTATTTAGCTCCCTGAATTTTCCTGGCTAAATCAGAACAGGACTAAGACCGTGTATTAATAAATCCAGTGTATTTTTATTACATGGCTATTATACTAGATCTTAAATTATATAAGTAGAGAGACAAGGCTTGATTTTCCAACATATACTCAGTGAATAGAATAGAACTGATATTTAGTAAATATTTGGGCATGAGAATGAAAATATGTTCCAAAACAATACCACTTAGCAGCTCTCTGCATTTTAAATATATTTTTAGTATGGAAAACTGACTCAACATCACTCGACTGTTTGTTTTGTGTAAGGCATTTGCTCTACTATGTTCTGTATGTATTTACATGAAAAGTTTAAGGGGAACATGGTCCTGCCCTACACACACCTTTCATTATTTGAATTATCTACAAACAAACAGGTGGAATATTGTATGTGTCACAGCATAGAAGGCAGAAGAATAACGACCTGAACAAAGTACGGAAGGTTTTAGAAATGTACTGTCATTACAGTGGGTCTTCATGATGAGATGGGTTTTTAGATGGGGTAGGTCTGACAGGCATTTCGGCAGGACTACACAATATGTAGACACGTTCCGTTAGGGAGTTCTGGCATGCATTTTTTAAAAAAAATTGTTGGCGCAGTCTACTTGACTGGAAAAGAACATGAATAAAAGGTAGCACAATATTTAAAAAAAATGAAAGAGGCTGGTAGGGACAGAAATGACAGGTGCTAGACCAGAAAGAGTTGCTATATGAGTGTTTCTGGACTAATGGCATGTTCAAGACAGGTTCAATCTGCAAACATATTTTCTGTCTCTGGTTGATCAGTTCTCCAGATGTAGAGTTCAGAGGCACAAAGAGCCAACCATGGCAAACTTGATGTTTGTAGATCAACTTCATAGTACACAGGAGCATGGGGATCTTTGGGTATGGTTCTAAACATTCAAGATTTCTCAGCACCCTCGACTTTCCTAAAACATCCCCATATATAATTGGAAATAACACCACTCTTCTTTGAAATAATTTTATTTTTGTGGTTCCTCTTACCTCCCAATAATAGTAAAACATGGTGCCCATGAAATCTCTAATAGCTTAGGTGCTATAGATTTTTAAATTACAAGGCAGTAATGAAATTGAAGTATTTATCATTGTGGTTGTTGTTGTTGGTGGTGGTGGTGGTGTGTGTGTGTTGCTGAATATTGAATCCAGAACCTCACATACTCCAAACAAGTAATCTACCCCTAAGCTACAGCTCCATCTTGAAATGGAAGTTATCCGGTGGAGGTAGGAGGATAGGACAGAGACAAAATGCTGATATTTCACCAGGAATAAAGGTATTCATTAAGGGAAACTTCAAGGGAATAATGAAGAGGCTGCTTCATTCCAGATGAATGAAGGTAGTTTCATTTTCACTGCAGAATGAAGATGGATTTTAAAATAATGATACGTTCATTCAGTTGAAATGTTTAAGGAAAATGAACTAGACTAAGAGAGTGTGACTGTGACGAGCCATCAGTTTTGTCACATGTACCATTAACACCGATCTTATAATTTCCAGGGAAGCCAGGGGACAACTGAGCCTGCACATCAGTGAACCCCCAGAAACTATATTATCGGGTTTGGGAGGGCTTCAGTGTCCACACCTTGAACTTTTCACATGTCCACCATGAGTGTCCCTGCAACAGTGTTCATGTGTGTAGAGACTGACATTGTTATTCAGAGCGTTGGAGATATAATAAATGACATTTATATGTATACAGCATATTTTAAGGATTTATCTATGGGACCTACCTTTCATTTTTATGTAGCGTGATATAAAATGTTAGAGCTCTTGGGACAGTCCATATATATCTGGTGTCGGTATGGCTTCCACATTGTTTGATATAGTAAATATATTTAGGGGGTGGAAGAGTGGCAGATGAGTTAGTTAACTGTTCTCTGTAAGTGTAGCTCATAACCACAGCTATGTGAGGAACTAAAGCTGAGTCGACGGGAGAGTGGGAGGGAGCGACTGCCAGGTTAATTGCTGCATTCAATACCATTCAGAAGAAAAATCGTGGAGATAAAATCGTAGCATTTATATCCCTGCCTTTCAAGTTTCCTTCATCTCTATATTGCTTTTATTTTTCTGTTTCTATTATTTGGATCTCATGTTTGATTTTTTTCCTCTCCCCTCTCCCTGGATTCTTTTGGAAAGAATTTAGTTCAAAAAAAAAAAAAAAAAAAAAAAAACCTTTCCAGGTGGCTGAAAAATAAAGAAAATGGCACCCATCTCTTCATTTTCCATATAGAATTGGAAGGATAATTGCGGGGACGATATTGTCAAAGTGTCTACTTTAAGAATAGGTCTTTTGAAGGGATAAGGGTGCTATGAGATGTACCCATGGTTTGCTATGGATACCAGCAGTTCTAAGCCTGTGGGTAATTTAAATTATTACCTGACATGTAATTTCTTAGTAGATTTCCACCCATTCAGAACCCACTCCCGAAAATGATTATGGATGTCTCTTCAATGTAATGAAAGAATTTCTGTCTTCAAATGTAATACTTCTCATATTTAAGGAATATTCAGCTTTACAGTGTGACTTGGAGAGGAATTATGGTATAATCATGTGTCAAAGACACTATACCCTAACAAGATAACAACCCCAGTTTGGAAGTCTCCTTCATTTTACTGTAAAATGTTAATTGAGAATGTTCCTGGTTGTACAAGTTAAAGCATTATTATTTGCTGCCTATGTACTTTCTTTCATGTCCTCTTTCTTAAAATACCTCACATCTATGTTTGTTTTTATTTGTATATTTGTAATCAGCATTAATGCTGACTTTGCCAATTCTTGCTATTTGAGAAACTCATGGTCTATTTCTGATATCCCCTCATGGGTCGTGGATTAAAAGTATGGTGATCTTCTGATTGCGTTTTGGATTGTCAAGCATCACAAATGCTTTGAGATCCCTAGTGGACTAATTCATTGATAACTATTGGTGGGCCCATACTTTCATGACTTTTTTCAGAGGAGGTAGAAACTAGAAGATGGTGCCTAATTGTGAGGCATGGCTTGAATTGAAAGATGCACTTATGTTCAGTTTTAACCTCTTTCTCCTTAACTGCTTCCCAACTCTGATGAGAGCCTCCCTCTGTCATGTCCTGCCACCATGATGTTTATGCTTTAGTACTTCCCTATTAATTGCAATCTCTGACTCTGTCAATCCACATTGCTCCTATTGTTTTCCTTAGATATTTTGTTTTAGCAACAGAAAGCTAACTAGGCATCCTATTCTTGTGTTTGGAAATAGTTTACACATATGACGAGAGAACTGTAATCAGCAAAAATGTAATAGAAAATCTTGTATGAACTGTAAATTGCTGTTCAATGTAAGAGCATTGGGGGCACTTTCCTGCCAAACACAACACCCTCCGTTATTTTCCTTGTTTCTCTGATAAAATACTAGTGTTCAGCTTGTTTCATCCTTCTTACTAAGTTTAGGATCCCAGCCCATGGAATACGGCTACCCAATTAGGGCACTATTCTTATCTCAGTTGAACTAATCTCTCATAGACAGACCCAGAGTGTTGACTGTGGTTTCTGTCCTCCCAGTTCCCACAGCTGTTTAGCCCCAAAGAAATCACACAGAGATCTACATTAACTATAAACCGATTGTCCCATTTGCTCAGGCTTCTTATTGACTCTTATAACTTATATTAGCCAATTATCCTTGTCTATGTTAGCCATGTGGCTCGGTACCTTATTCAGTGAGGCAGTAACATCTTGCTTCTTCTGTGGCTGGGTCCTCTTCCCTGAATTCTCCTGTTCCCATTGTCCCACCTCTATTTCTTGCTTGGTTTCCCCGCTATACTTCCTGCTTGGTTTCCCCAGCTATATTCTTGCCAGGCTACTGGCCATTCAATGTTTATTTAAAATATAATTGACAGGATACAGACCATTGTCCCACAGCACTTACCCCTCATTAAAAAATGTTCTGGCTTTGTGGGAGCCTAGCCAGTTTGGATGTCCACCTTCCTAGACCAAGATGGAGCGGGGAGGACTTTGGACTTTCCACAGGGCAGGGAACCCTGACTGCCCCTCAGACTGGAGAGGGAGGGGGAGAGGAGTGGGGGGGAGGGGGAGAGGAGAGGGAGGAGGGGGGAAAGGGAGACGGGGAGGGTAATGGGAGGCGGGGAGGAGGCGGAATTTTTTTTTTTTTTCAATAAAAAAATTATATTTAAAAAAAAACCCTGAATCTAATATCCTTTGTTTAGCTTTTTTCCTAACCATTAGCCATAAAAACTTGTAACCAACAATCTAAACAAAGGAAAATATCCATAGTCCATTTTGTGTTCTTGTATTGGTTAATGAATAAAGAAACTGCCTTGGCCTGATAGGGCAGAACTTAGGTAGGCGAAGAAGACAGAACTGAATTCTGGGAGCAAGAAAGCAGAGTCAGAGAGAGATGGCATAGATCCACTAAAGACAGACACTGAGAATTTTACCTGGAAGCCACTGCCACGTGGCAATACATTGTTTAATAGAAAAGGGTTAAATTAAGATGTAAGAATTAGCCAATAAGAAATTAGAGCTAATGGGCCGAGCAGTTGATTAATTAATACAATTTCTGTGTGGTTATTTTGGGGCTAAGCTATCGGGTGGCCAGTATAAAACAAACAAACAAACAAACAAAAAACCCTCTATGCAATACCAGAGATTTGTCTTTTAGGTGATCCTGGATCCTCTCAAAGTTAATATTAAACATCATGGATTGTGTTTTTAACTCCAGACATTACAATTTTTAATATTTGATTAATGTACCATACTTGTACACATGTATGACCTGCCATGTGATGGTGTAGATACATACACACATTCTCTAAAGACTAGATCAAGTCATTTAGCTTGTACACAGTATGAGATACAACAATACTGCTTATTTGTGCATTAGCCTTTCAAAGAGTCCATTGGAAAATAACTGTAGGAGGTATTTTGTAGAAATAAATTTCAAAATAAATCTAGAACATTCTGAGATAACATATATTGAAGACTGAAATTACTTTGCTTCACAAGTATGCTTTTGGATGGAATCAATCCTGTTTTGGAAAGAAATCATTTTAAACTGTGGTTGTACTTATAAGAGCCTAAGTGCTTTGTGAGGTTGAAATGCTTATATTACTATATTAATTCATTAAGCTCATGCGTAATTTTGTCGACTTTCTTTTGTCTGTATGGAAAGTGCAATTATTCGGTCATTTTTCTGCATATAAAATGATTTGAGCCAATTAAAATATGCTAAGGTATCTGAGCATCAGCAACAGTTATGGATATGAGCTGAGCTCAGATCTGCACCATTGCAATGAGAATACAAATGTCTTTGTTTTTCTGAAGAAGACATTCAAGTTGAACTTTATCTTCTTGGCATGAAATTTCCACTTCCTCAAGAATTTGCTTAATAATGTCATGGCATTACTCATGATTTGGGTGTTTTCACGTGGATAAAGTACACTGGGCAACGAGCCACTGGCTTATTCTACTTGTAGAGCTGAAATATTGGAAAGTTAAAATCCAATAATTTTTACTTGAAACACAAATGTGAAAATATAAAGGCAGAACAGAAGAAACCACAACTGATTCCCAAGGTTGATGAAAGACAGAATGTATTAGAGCTAAACACGCCATGTTAATTATCTCCTCATAAATGGAAAATACCACAATGACATATTCAAATTAGATTCTTGTACTTCTCACCATGCACTAGAATTTATCCACTGCAGTTCTAAACTCTGCACATCAAGATATAATTTGATGCATCTGAAATTTATCTGTGGGTTTAAGTGAAAATTGTTTTTACCCAGCATTCGGGTGGCAGAGGCAGGTGATGCCAGCCTGGCCTACAAAGGTTAGTTCCAGGACAGGCTCCAAAACTACAGCATAACCCTGTCTTGAAAAACCAAAAATAAATTGTTTTTTAATTTAATTTTAATTTCCCAGTCTCCAATCTTCTATTTAATTGCGTGTGTGTGTCTGGGTGATATGTTTGAAAGTGTGTAAACATACATTCATATGTGAGTGGTTATACCTGTGCAAATAGAGGATAGAAGAGGATGTCGTGTCTCCTTGATAATGCTCCACCTTTATCATTTATTTAGCCAGCTATTCTTATGAACCCAGAGCTCTCCATTTTGGATAGTCTCATTTCTCATTAGCCATCTTGTTTCAGGGATATTTCCTGTTCCTTCCACAGCTGACCTGGGACTAGAGGCCAATGGCCATGCCCACACAGTTTTTATGTGGATCTAAATTTGAGCAGCTAGTGATTTACCAGTTGAACTATCTTCCTAATACTCCCTTCCCCCTTAAATACTGGGTTTCTTAAGGGGCCCGTAAATTGCCAAAGGTCTGTCTCTGACTCCCTAGTGCTGGCATTACAGTGCACACAACTATGACGTGGCTACAAAGTAAATAAGTTCTGGGGTGGGAAGATGAGTCCGTGGATAACAGTGCTTGTCATACAAGAGTAAAGACCAAGGTTTGAACTGCCAGAACCCACATAAAATGGATGCTACATGTTGTCTGTAATCCTGATACTCCAAAGATGAGATAGGTAGAATCTAGAAGAGACAAGAAGATCCAGAAAGGTCCCGGACAGAGCAGCAAGCAATGAAGTGACCCTTCGTCATATAGGATGGAAAGTAAGAACTGACCTCAAGTTAGTCATTTGACCTCACATGCGTGTGGCATGTGCACACCTCACACACGCACACACACACAGACACACACACACATCATACACAGATTTTTTTTTTGTAAAGTTAATTCTATCGGTTAGCGTTCAACCTGATTTTAAGTTAATTCAATGCTGAATGATAGGAAAGCTTGTGCTTGGGGAAAGTGAGTGAGATGCTGCTCACAGATATGACCGTGTGCAGGTTTTGTTTTGCTTTGCTCACAACCTTGCATATGGTTATGAATGAGTTATGAGTTATAAATAGAGTCAAAGAAAGGAAACAGGAAAGAACAAGAACTGAACATATCATAGAGTAACAAGAGCTTATGCCAGATATTATTACTAAACTGTCTGGCCATTAATGAATTAGTTATCTGTGACTAATGTGTATAAGCACTATGCTAAGGAGCATTGTCATCATCACATGCAACACGTATGCAGTTTTAAATATGAATAAGACAGCTTCATGGGAGGCTTAATTTCTAAAGCTAGTAAGGAAAAAAATGCTGTTGAAATCCCAAATACTGCCAATGAAACTGGAGTTGAACTTTTATATCTTTATATAAGAATGTGAGACTCTGTTAAAACTTGAGGTTATGTCAAAACCCTGCTCATTGGAAATGCAGCTTTAAGGGCATCCATACTTGGGAATGAGTCCGCTTACTGTGAGTCCCTGATCCATAATTTAGTGGCTGTGCAATGTTGGTCAAATCATCTAGTATCTCTTGCTTCATTTCCACATCTAAAAAATTGCAGTATAATTGCACCTGTAGAGTAAGATGCACTGGGGGAATCAAATGAGATAATCTATGTAGTGATTTGATGCAGTATCTGGCAAGCAATAAATGTGTTTGCTATTCCTCCCAACTTTATGATGACTATAAAATTTTTAATAGTGGACAAATGATAGATCAGAATTTTTTTTAAAAAGCTTCGGATACCTAAAGAATTTATTCTATTCCATTTTAATAAATCAAACTCTGTAAACTTAATGAACACACATACAATGTTTCTTGGGAAGAGGTAACATTGCCCAGTGCACATTCATTGATGCTTAGTGGGTTTTAATCTGAATTTTGCCCAAGTAGATTGATGTGAACATTATTTGTAGCAACATGGAGATGCACTAGGCTGCTTGCTTCTGATCTTTCCAATCTGTCAGTGCTATTAGGAGAACCCTGCCAAATAGGAATCAGCTCCATGGCTTTAAGGATAAAATGCAGATTAAGTCAGGTGAGATTCTCAATTCGGTTTAAAATTAAAATATTCTGAAAGGGTAACTACTTCTCTAAGACCAATTAACTGCATCCCACTGAAATCTTTTTCATGCCACATATCACAGATTTAAAAATCCCCAAAGGAAGGATTTTTCTACTGTTTTGCTCTGGAGTTTCCAAGACTGCACATGCGCGCACGCACACACACACACACACGCACACACACACACACACACACGTGCGCGCACACATGCATGTACACACATTTACATACATACCTGAGAGAGAGATAGACAGACAGACAGATATACTCTTCCTGTTCTACTCTTTGCTGACCCTTCTGCCTTTTTGTAGTCTTTACAGCTTTTGTTCTGGTCTCTGTGGCATTTGTGAGTTCTCAGTCTCTCTTTTTTGCAAAGGTAATGTTTCTCTTTTCCTTCTGAAAGAGTGATGGCAGGAGTATTATATTACTGACACAACCAGTCTGATTAGCTCCCTTAGCCAGCCAAGAGTTGTTCCGTACTGCAATACTGGAGATCTTGGAGCACCCTTAACAAAATAATAGGTGAGCAAGACACACTGATGTCATGATATTGATGATCTGGAAGGGAAAATTTAAGGTATATTAAGAAAACTTCGTAAGACGATATGCTAGTGGTAAGAGTCTGATACTAACCTACTTTGTAGATTGTTAAGAAAAGCACACATGCTACATAAATAGGAAATATCTGTGTGCATTTAAGTATGTATACTACTCTTATTTGAGTGGCAAGAATGGCAATTTGGAAATGAATCACTGTTTCCTTACCCACTTCTCTCTGTGAGGGGAAGGTCAGTAAAAGTCAGTCATTTTTCATTTGTTTCATTTGTTTTTCTCATTCTGACAGTTTGTTACATGATCACTTAGAAGTCAGCCTCTTCTCTTTATTTGAAACAGGACAATGAGGAAAACCTTGTTTCTCAGACACTGACCTGTGTGTCATATTTAAATACGAACTGTTATTTTTCTCATCACTTTTACTTTCACTAATGAATAAGACTGGATCTCATGTTGACTAGAGTATTGAAATCATTAGCAAACATTTGGGCATTTTAAAATGTCACAGCAATGTTTTTGTGAATCCCGGTTTACATTGTTATAAAACAAGATTCATTATTGACAAAAAAAAAAAAAAGGTGAACACTCTAGTGACTGAGGATTTGCCTTGTGTTCCAGTGACACAAAGAGTCTTTCACAGCGTTGTTTTATTTAACCATTCTTGCATATCTGTGAAGAGGATGACATTCTCTGTTTACCGACAAGGAATGCAGTCTGTGGGAGAACAAGGAACGTAGCCACTTTCTCTGGCGAGCCACGTCGCAAAGCTCATCGTATTTTCCTTATCCTTCGCTATCGCATGTTTCAGAAAATTACATTTAGAAATCTATTGTGGACTGGATTAGACGGGGGTTTCTAGAGGAAAAGAACTGACACGGTCAATACTTATTGTGAAAAGGGGATTTGAAATGGGATTACAGGATGCAGGCGAAGGAGTCTTTAGAGAGGCCATTTTCACACTGGTGATACTGAGAACTGACTGACGCTGGGTGCCTGTGACGTCTTAACTTGTCACTAGTGACCTGAAGATCCTGGCAGAGTTACCTGACTACAGTCTGTCTGAGGCTGAAGAAGCTGGGTTCTGATGCTGGCGACAATGGCGGAGGCAGCAGTAGATTCTGAGCTGGGTTAATTTTTTTTTTAATTTTATTTATTTATTTATTTATTTATTTTTTTGTCAGCGTGACACACACTGGAGATGTCGCGGAACGAGGAAATCTCAATGGAGGAATTCTCTTCATTGGACTGACCTATGAACATATCTGAGGGGGCATTTTCTTGATTGCTAATTCATGGAGAGGACCCTGGATAATGTGGGCGGCGCCACCCCTGAGTGCTGGGTCATAGGTAGAAGCTAACTGAGCAGAAGGTAGGAGTCAGGGAGTAAGCAGCATTACTCCACACTTCGGTTTTAGTTCCTGTCGCCAGGTTCCTGTTTCCCCTCCTGCTCTGGCTTCCCTGGTTGCTGGACTCTGACCTGTAAGTCGTTTCTGGCGATGGCGCTTATTACAGCAACAAAAGACTCGGGCAAGTGGCTCACTACCAAGAAGTGAAGCTGGCAAACAAAGAGCCCTTCCTCTTCTTTGGTCTTACCCGTATCTGCTCTGTTGACAGAAAGGGTTGTCTACTATAGGGGAATCTTTCCCGTATCTGTTAGTCATTTGTTGAAAGGCACTCAAGAGCCCATCCAGAGGTGCGTCCCTTAGTTGAATCTGGGTCCAATGACATTGACCACTGTGGACAATATAGCTTTGAACTCACTGTTCAGAAGCCTCTTCATCGGAATCCATCACAGTATTGTTTTGGTTAATTTTTCAGATCTGACTATTCAAGGTTAACAACTGCCTAAAAGTCAGCCTTGTGTCAAGTCTTTGAATTGATACTAATACTACTTCAATTAAAATTCTAATGTCAATCAAGCAGCTAAGCTACCATGACTAAAACAATGAGACCATGGTTAGATTTATTTGATGCTCCACTATATTTCTCCTGAAAATTAACACATATTTTCTTTAGGTTTTCTCACATGTATATGTAATCATTCTAGGAACCAAGTGGTGGTTCAAGTATACCTAACATACATGAAGAGAAGTGGATTCATTCATTCATTCATCATTCATCATTTTCATTAAATTGTGCCTCTATTAAATTCCCATGAACAATCTTCACGAGTTCTCAAAGCATAAACACAAGGTCTTATACATTACTTCTTCCTTATATTTGACAATTGCTATTACTGGTAATGGTTCCCTTTCGTTTTTGCTGTCTTGATGCTTTGTTCCCCTCTCCAAATGCCTTTGAAAACTTTGAGAAGTTTGGAAAACAGCAAAGGACCACATGCTTTCATCTTAGCTGGCTCCTTTTATCTTAGTAATATTGCTTGTCCGGTTTCAAAGGGACTTTTGACATATTTTGTTCTCTAAAATGATAGCTGTAAGCCAGTGTAAACCACAGACATGAACATAGTGTCTTAAAGCGGTTTGTTTGTAGCCATTTCCTTTCAGAGCCTCAGGGCTCTGTAGCTTTCCTCTTTTATTTTTAATAATCTTTAAAAAATTGTACCTTGTAACTTTATTGTGAAAATTTGTATGCAATAATATATTTGAAAATTGACAGAAAAATGTCAAATTTGCATTCCAAGTTATCATCTGTTCTATAAAGACATATATCGAAGTTTTTTTATGATTTCTTATTATTATGAGTTTATTGTTGATTAATTACTATAAACCTAAATTAACTTAAAGTGCACAATGACCAATTTGAAATGTACCAACAAAATAGTAGGATTTTTACTGCATCTAACTTTAGATGTTTCATTGTCCCCAATGAATAGCTCATTCCAATTAACACTCATTTCTTATTCTTACAGACCCTGGCCCTTAACCCGTCTCCCCATCTAGATCTGCTATTCTGCACAGTTAATTTGCATATGGTTTACAATACATACATTGTCAAACCCTTTCACACTTATTGTGATAGTATTTTAAAGATTTTTTTACCATTTCATAGTATTTATAATAATGCCATTTTTTTTTGTGTGTGTGACCAAACTACATTCCTTTATATAGATATGGCACAATTTCAATTAACTGTTCAGTTAATGGGTATTTTGGTTGTTTCCAGTGTGTTTGTCATGGTAACAATGCTGCCATGACTATCAATGTATGAATTTTTCTGTGGTTATTTCTTTAGTTCCCTTGAGCCTAAAACTGAGAGTGGAATTGATGTGCTGAAACACATCCTCACCTACAACATATGAAGATTCCAGTTTTTCCACCTCTTAGCCAGAGCTCATTAGTGCTGTTGTCTGCTTATTTTATCCACTGATTTGAGATGGATGTGGCACCACATTGTTCTTTCCATTTTCATTTTTCTAATAATTGTTGATGGTGAGCATCTTTTCCTGTATTTATTGATCATTTATGTATCTTCCTTGGATATGCTTGAGATTTGCTGGATTCAGATACTTTACTTTATTTAAATTCAAATCTCATTTTCTGTTTTTATTTAAATAAGCATTCCTTCACATATCTGAATACAATTTCCATATTTTCAAACACCTTTTCCCATTTGGGAAATTTTTCTTTATTTTTTCTGCTAATGGATTTTAATACATAATTTTGTTTTTATCTTGATGCAGTTCAATGTACTCTTCATTTTCTTTCTTTCCTTGGCCATGCTTTTGGTATTACATCTAAGAGACTATTGTCTAGCTCAGGGTCACAAAGATTTGCCCTGGGATGTTTCTCTAAGAAATGTATAAGTTCAGTTGTTACATTGACTCTGACCTAAGAACATTTATGTTATGCTATGAACATTTATGTTATGATATGAAGTGTGGGAGGGAGAGTTTTTTACATTTTTTGTGACCCCTATACCAAATACTTTGAAGAATTGAAGAACTGTATTTTGAAGTGGCTTTAATATCTCCCCTGCAACACACAGGATTCCAATATTACACATATTAACCCACCTTTGTTATTGTCACTGTGGAATACAGAAGAGATTGGGCACTGAGTTTTCAAGCACCATTTGTTCAAAAAGAATTCCTTTCCATTGAATTGTCCTAGCACTCTTGTTGAAAATAAATTGATCATAAATCTGAAGTTTCTTTTTGCCTCCTGGACTTTCTACTCCATTTATCTGTATTTCTGCTTTCTAAAAAGCATCCCCTCTTTGATTACTATAGTTTGGTAGTGAATGTGGAAGTCAGAAAGAGCAATATTTCCAATGTCCTTCTTTTGCAGGATATTTTCGCTTTTCTGTGCCCCCTGTATTTCAGTATGAGGGAGCATCTGACACCTAATGATTTCATCCATTTGACTCTTTTTCAGTATTCTTCTAGTTAATCTGGTCGAAGTTCACACGTTTTGTTGATCTTTTTAGGAAAGATCATTTCCTGCTTTGGAATGCTGCTTTTCTCTTCTCTCCCGAGTTTCCACTCCATTTCTCTTATGTATTTTTTCTTGTTATTTTGGCTTTAACTTTCTATCTTGTTTCTCAAAGTAAAAACATAGGCTATTCACTGAAACATTTGTTATTTTCTAATATAGATTTTTACAAATACAAATGTAGCATTAATCAACATGTCAGAATCTCATAAGCTTTATTATGTTGTATTTTTTTTTACTGTTGTCTCAAAATAATTTCCTTTGGAGTTTCATTGTGTCAATGGTTGTTGAGGCATTTCTTATTTAACATTTTTCTAATAGCAAATTTCCTAATTTCCTTCTTCTCTCTTGCTTTTCATTTATGTTTAATTGGATACACAAAATTTGTATAACTTCAGTCTTCATAAATGCACAGAGAATTATTTTTTAGTCTAGCATATAATGTATAATGAAAAAAGTTTGAGGGTTTTGTTTTGTTTTGTTTTAAGACAGGGTTTCTCTGTGTAACTTTAGAACTTGTCTTGGAACTAACTCTGTCGACCAGGCTGGGTTTGAAGTAACAGAGATCCACCTGCCTCTGCCAAGTACTGGGATAAAAGGTGTGCATCACTACTGCCTGGTTGAAAGTTTGAGTTTTATTTGAAATAAATGTGCATTCTGCTGTTATTTAGTGAAGTAGTCTGCATGTGTTCATTGTGTCTGATATTGATATTATTTTTCACGTCTTCTCTTATTTTCAGGTTTAAATTTCTATCTGGCTTTTGACAGTGTTCCTTTGAGTAATTGATCTTGTTCCTTGTGCTCCCCTCTCTCTTTATTATATACATTGCTGAAAGTTCGATATTGAAGGCCATGCAATTCCCATTTGTGCAAAGTAAACCTCCCTGTTTCACAAGAAAGGAATAACAAATAGTATGGAAGAATTAGATCCAAGTAAGACCCAAAAGTATAAATATTAAATTTTTAACACCCTTTCTGGCATTGAGATTAATTACACAGTACTCACCATGTCATAGGAGTTCTAATTTTGGGACCTCACAGTGTGATAAAAATACCGTTTACACTCAAAGAATGCTGAAGCTTTGGGGTTTTGTTTGGTTGGTTGGTTTTGCTTTTTTCAAATCAAGGTTTCTCTGTGTTACAGCCTCAGCTGTTCTGAAACTAGCTTTTGTAGGTCAGGCTGGACTTGAACTCGCAGAGATATGCCTGCCTCTGCCTCCCAAGTGCTGGGGTTAAAGGTGTGCGCCACCACTGCTGGGCGAAACTGAAACTTTGGATGGACCTCACAGCCAGAGTAAATGGTATACCTTGAAGTCACTAAACACTTAAAACTGCTGTCCTATTGCTGCTCAGCCTGTTTGTTTAACCTCCCTTTAGAGCAATAATGTAACTGTAATCTTGCTTGCTTCGTATTTCCCACACAACCAACATTTACAAGCTAAACTAATGCATAGATGGAATCTTCTATGACCCTGAAGTGACCATTTTGTGTATGACAGTCATTTGCTGAAAACACCAAATGTAGGTTGAAAGCAGTCTTATAAAAATGAATATCTACCACAAATGGTAAACAAAACACATGGATATTGCTTGACAAACACCGATATTTGGGGTACTGTTTGTTATCTGGGTCAGCTGGAGTCAGTGATTTAATAGAATTTGTAAAATTCTACTAAAGATTTCGAGAAAACATTCTTCTTTTCTTCCGCATTTGCTACTTTATGTGCTGTTTAGTTAAAGAGAGAACAAAGTCCTTTTTTAGAGACAGATACGTTCAGACATACATACAGACAGACAGTAATAGGCACAGGTACAGGAACAGGGACAGATTCACATGACAGCCTTCAGGCAGGTACAGATTCAGACTCAAAAAACAGACACGGAGGATGGAAGACACTTGTAGTGCATAGTAGAGAATCTAAATCTTGACTCTTTCATTGTTAAGTAACACGAAGGGGAAGTGCTTTGATTTCTTTCCTTAATGTGACATAGTGCATTATTGGTGACTCCGGGTTCATTATTAATATGTTTAAAGTCCCACATAAAGTATAGCAATAATCTTTGCTTTATGACCTTACTGGTAGACAAATGCCAGCTGCCTGCAGCTTCCTTGGCAAGAATCCAACATTACTGGCCTGTCTAATTTCCTGGAGTCTCCGTTCTAACTTTAAATTTACTTCTACAGCTTCAACATTGTTTACTCAGTTTTCTTGCAGGGCCTCTGACTCTATCCTAAACTGCTTCTTCTTCCTTGTTTGCCTTTGATGTATTACTGAAAGCACACATGACACCATAATTCTTCCATCTCCTTGTTTGCAAAACCAGTATCACATGGGCAATGCCATTGCTTACCACAAAGTTGAACAATGTTGTTACTGGAGATGATGGGGTCCTAGTTGGGTTTTGGCATCTCTATTCAGTGAGGCTCAGCTATCCATCCTCAGTATACCAGCTTTAAAGAAAAGTTCTGGTATGTTTTGTTTTAGTTTAGGTTTTTTTTTTTTTTTTTTTTTTTT
>NW_026067906.1:7915439-7929328 GCF_014885135.2 Alexandromys fortis | reverse complement strand
ACCCACTCTTCTCCCCCTCCCCCCACTCCTCTCCCCCTCCCTTGGATGTTCACCTTCCTAGACGTGGACGGAGGGGGGAGGACCTTGGACTTTCCACAGGGCAGTTTAGTTTTTTTTAAGATAGGTTTTTCTCTGTGTAGCTTTGGTCCCTGTCCTGGAACTAGCTCTTGTAGGCCAGGTGGGCCTCATAGAAATTCACCTGCCTCTGCCTCCCAAGTGCTAGGATTAAAGGCATATACCTCCAGCACCTGGCAAAAAGTACTGTTAAAAGGCAGAAAGGGGGATTTTTTTTTTCATTCTAACCATATTGAGAAGTATGATAAAGATGCTCAATGACTCTTTCCCTTATATCTTTGGTGTTCTAACATTATGTTTGGGCTTAAATAGTTCCCAACAGCTGAGCAGTCCTAGTTAAGGTACAGCCCTAGTCTTCATTGGGCCGTCATTGTCTCCTGCTCAGTTAATTCTACAGAGTTGTCTGATAAATCACCAGAACTGTGTATGAGCTCCTCCTGGGAGACAAGCTCCTCCTCTACCTGGCCCCAGACTTCAGCATTTTCCTTTTTCTAGAATAAGGTTCTTGGGGAATTTTCGACTTGTTGGTAGCCATTGTTTCAAAGGTCTGAAAACAAGGGGAACGGCACAACTATCTCTTTAGAATGTCTTCATTCCGGCTGGCATAGCTACAGTGTTCATGCCACTTTGGATCAGAGTTTCAGCATTCTCTGAGTTTCCCAGTGGCTGAATATGGAGAAATAAATCTTAAGGAACCATGTCCCTAGCCGGCACCATCATAACAGGGCATCCATAAAAGTCCTCATCCCAAACTGAAACGGAAATTTCTACATTTTTTATACCATTGAGCTTGTGATAAGTGCGGTCTTTTTAATTCATAAAATGTTCTCGAGGTGGAAGGTACTTGGGTTTCTCTAAACTGAGCGCCTGCTTATGAGTATTTTAGCCAAGTGTTCTGCCCGTGAGTTCCTACCCAGCCTTCTTTTTACTTTCAGTTTCGAAGCAAGACCCCCCTCTTGCTGTTCAGGCTCCCTTGCTGTGGAGCCAAGGATGGTCGTTTAACTTGTAATCATCTTGCCTTGACCTCTCAGGAGCTTAAATTACAGAACTGGATTCTTTCTTGTGGTTCTGATCTTTAGAAACCACAGCTTCTTTGGCTCCAACTTTAGAAGGAATCATCCCCAGCCAAAGAAAGAGATTCTCAAAAATTTTCACTCAGAATTTTATTCTTGATACTCACCGTACATCTCACCGAAAGGAACCAGCAATTCCCCCGGCTCCCCTTGAGTTCTGTGCTGCCTCTGCATGCCTTCCACCAGATGAACTCACCAGACACTTTTGAACGTAGCTCCCTGGAGACTGTGGGCCTGAACAAAGCCCAGCTATTCTACTCCGGACTGTAACACAGTCAGCTTTTATTTCAGCTGAACAGCGGCATGGCTTCATTTCACTCCGAAACTTCATGAGCAGAGCCTTTATTGTCTACATTGTCATCATCATTCTGGCTTGAACACAGACCATAACCACCCCTTCAACTGTCCTTTTCTCTAGTCTGCCCAGAAGCCCCCTGCAAATTTGGAAAGGCTTTGAATGGCATGGCATGGTGTAATCGGAGCAATGACCTTATTTCTTATGGTTACTTTTCTGTATTAGTTGCCTTTTTTCTGCTGTGACAAAATGCCTGAGATGAATAATTTTAATTTGGGGGGGGGATTTGGCAAGGGCAGCAATCAGTGGATAAAAGTACTAACCATAAAGTCCTCGAGATCTGAGTTTGAATCAGATGTGATAGTGGACACCTGTGACCCCCAGTACTGTCACCTTTAGACCGGAAGCAGAAAGAGGAAAGTGGCCTGAAAGCTTCCAAGTCAGCTAGGCTGTAAAAGCAACGTGGCAGTAGACACAAGGGAGACCCTACCTCAGCAAGAGAGAGGCTAAGAACCAGCTTCTCAAAGTTGTCCTCTTACTTCCACACACATGACCTAGCCCACACATGTACACACTCACACACATGCTTAGCACAGTAAATAGTAAACAAATATAATTTCGAAATCTTTACTTTGGCTTACATTTGTAAGTGACCTCAGCCCATGGTTGGCGTCTTGGTGCTTTGTCGTCAATGAAGAAGCAGAATGGTCGTGTTAGAGGGAGGATGTGCTGAAGTCAGTTGCTCACATACTAGTAACCTGCACCAAACACTGAGAGAGGAAATAGACCAGGTCAAACTCTACCCTTCAGGGACACACTGTTCTCCACGACATTACTTCCATTACCCAACGACTAAAGCTTTCACATCTCACAATATCATCAGGAAATCCTGCAATGGAAGTGTTCTTGAGTGATGCAGGATGTCCTTCTGTATATGTGTTGCTTTTATTGGTTAATGAATAAAACTGGTTTATCCTATGGCAGGGCAGAATATAGCTAAGTTGGAAGGGATTTATATAGAGAGAGTAGGCAGAGTCAGGGAGATGCCATGTAGCTGCTGAAGGAGACGTGCTGAAACGGTAGGCCACAGCCTTGTGGGGATACATAGAGTAATATAAATGGGTTAATTTAAGATATAAAAGCTAACTAGGGATATGTTTGAGTCATTGGCCAAACAGTGTTGTAATTAATAAAGCTTCTGTGTGATTATTCAGGTCTGGGCAGCCAGGAAACAAATGAAAATTCCCGGGTTACACTTGAGAGACATTTATAGACCAGTGCATGATAGGGATCTTCCTATTGACTGTGTTTGTATGTAAGTATTCTCTGTATTCCTGAACTTTGTTTTATTTTTCAACTTTCTGATAAAGCTAGACATGTAAAATAAAATAAGCTAGTCACACTCCAGAGCAGAAAGACTACTTCATAACTTGCGTCTTATTTTTGCCATTTTTTGCCTGTAAAAATCACTACTACATTTGCTATTTGTTTATTTAATATCTTTCTCACCTCAGGTTTGCAAAGTTTCTGCTCTTTGTTCTGTGCAGCTTTGGAATTTCTTCTCAGTTAGCTTAGTGATTAGCTAATGATTAAACAGGCATTTCCTTAATGACTGTGAACCAAAAGCCAAATCTTTTCTGTATTTACATTGCAGTGGATACCTTCAGTGTCCTAGCACATTTAAAACCTCGTAAGTCTTTGTTTCTTGTTTGAGCAGAGCATAAGTGTGAATGAAAAGTGAGAGATTGGGACCCTCTAAGGTCATCCCTGGGCAAACATATAACTATTTACTTATGATATGGTCTCAGTTTCCAGAGATATGTCCCCCCCCCAAGTGGGCAACTCATTCCCATTTTCCTTTTAAAATATTTTTTGGTAAATCTCTTGTTAATTTTAAATGGTTTTATTGCTTCATCTACCTGCAATATAATTTTATTTCCACCTACTATTCTACTAATACCTTAAGATAAGAGTTATACAGAGAATTCTGAGTGTATGTCAAATAAAATCAAGTCCCAAGACTAACCTTTAACGGGGAATTTCTAGGAAGATAAAATTGAAATAACTTTCCAGGATGGAGCATTTAGAATCCCCCGAATCAACTTGCTTTCTTTATTTTCTGCTGGTGTGTTGGCTCTTCCCGTGGCATACTTGAGAACTTGCTGACTTTCAGAGCTATTATGGAATTATGAAGGCGATGATGGAGGAAATGTAAGGCAAAATGCCATGATGTGTCTTATCTTTGCTGACGGTCAGGCATCTTTATTCTCCATACATTTGTGAGATGTGGGTTAATTTTTGAAGTTTTAAGGAGTTAATTGCTTGTATTCTGTTTCTTCAGTGTATGATTTTTCAGGTTTTCTTTTTTAAAAATATTACACCATCCTGATGTGCCTTCACTCATGTTCCAGAAGAACCTCAATCTTCAAAAATAGAGTTGTTCTCTTCTACATTGTCATTATCTAAATCATATTGATTTTTGTAGTCTACCTCAAGGCATAGCCACAATGTATATGCCTCAGAAGCCAGAATTCTTGAGGTAACCTTTCTCTACCTGCTCCTCTTATTTCCTTTTCTCTATACCCAATCCGTCACTAAGGGCATATTATTCTCTAGATGCTCTTCATATTTACCCACTTTTTCTGCATCTTCAGAGCAAACAGCATTGCTGAAGTTCTCAAATTCTGACTCCTCAATCCCCTATTACCCTCTCACCTGCCTGATGCCACAGCAGCCCAGCCTACCATTTAGAGACACTGTAGACCTTGGGGCGTTTGTAAAGCACAGAGCTGATCATTTGTGCGTTTATTAAGTTTCCAGTGCTTCCTGTTTCCTTAAGAGAAAAGTAAGCATTGTTACTATCATCTTTAAAGCCCATTCACGGTCTCAACTGTCTTCTTCCATACAGTAATTCCTCATATATTTCCTTCTGTCCTTATTTCCTTCCTCACGTAGAGGCCTTTAAATTTTAGCTCAAGTATGGATCCCTCAGGAGCCTATCCGAGTTTCCACAGTGAACAACAGAACAGCATATACCTGCCTTCTTTCTATATCATTACTTAAGAAATTTCATCTCAGTTTACATGGTTAATTCATGTATATCAGACTGCTAGTTTTGTGTGGGCTCAGACCATGATTTTTGTGACAGTTCTGGACTCCGAGTATTTGCACACTATCTAATGCAAATGCAGAGATCAATGAATGTTTGTGAAATCGGATATTGGTAATGAACTGTGTCCAGGCTACCCTGAGACAGGCATAAACAATCACTGGCACCTGTCTGTTGGCTTAGCTCTCCATCAGTGTTTTCCTCTTCATTGACAGAAATTTCAGGAGCAATTCTTTTCGTTGCTCACTCCAAGCAATGGGATCGGGCAGAAGCGCACATGCTTAATTTGTGTGCTCCATTTGAGTTAATCAACATAATCTCATTTTGAGAATTATTTTGCCAATTATAGTACAATTACAGATTGTACTGATTTTTCTCTTTAATTGCCATGTATAACACTGGAATAAACTTGAATATTTTCTATTTAACATACATCTGAGGTCTAGTGTTACAGAATGCATAGGTTAAACCACCTTTATTTTTTTTTTTAAAAATTATAAACTATGCGAAAACTAGCAGTGTTCTTAAAACATATATTTTGGATCAAAGTCAGAGTGACTTTTCAAGCTTTTCTGTTATGCAGGAGAAGGTTTGAAAGTATTGATCTGTGGTTAAGTATATTCATAACAGCGTGTCACTTGGTGGGCATACCATTAGGTTCCTAGGCATTTGAATTGCTTACTTATGTTTCTATAGATTGAAAATGGGATTTCCTGAGGACTGAATAAGAATCCATCTCTTTGTTTCTGACAGTAGACAGCCAGGGTGCCAATGATACCCCTGTCGTGACAAAACTAGACACAGGCCTTCTACAGTATAAGCTTCCATTTTAAGAAGATTGTCAGCATGATTAATTGGCTTAGAATTGGCACTTTATGTATGTCCTCATGGATGGCAGCTTTGTATGACTTTCCTATAACTTTCAAAGCTTTCAGACATCACCGGTGCTTAGGATGAACTGTGGGTCAATTTTAGGTTTATTCTTCGCATAGAAATTCTAGCCAGCAACAATTTCTCAGGAAATATACTTTGCTTTAAAAGGTTTTCCCCTTTCAAACAAAGGAATTTTCTCTTTCTTAGGCTGATTTCCCTCAAAAATACAAATGAACATATCATGTCATTGTGTTGATTGCTGTAATTTATCAGAGGTTGTACTAATATTTTTGTTGCTTTTGAGTCATTTCCAATACACAATACTTGAATCCTTACGTCCCCAGTAGATATCACTCTACTATAATCATATCCTTTTCTGTTTTTATACCACTCTTGTGCAGAGCTTCTGAATTACCTTCATATATCCAGAGCATGACTGTCATTTCCCACTATTTTTGTCTTTTCTAGAAATAGAATCCCTCATTTTTATTGAATTTTTAGGATAGGAGCCCATTAGTAATAAATACGAAGAGGGCAGAAGCTTTCCAGCAAAATGGTTTCAAACTCTGTATTCATCTCATCTTGCTTTATTAAAGCAGACAAGTCTTTCATTCGAAATACAGAAGACACACCTGCCTAGGCCCAATAAATTTAAATTTCAGGTGTTTTCTGCCAAAATTAAAAAAATAAATCTTTAATGTAAAAATAGTTTTAGATTTACTGACAGAGTTAGGTTACAGAAAACAGTAGATTTTGATCTGTCTCATATTTACCCTTTCCTATTATTGACATCTTGTATTTTATAATACATTTATTACAGCCAATGAGATAAAATACCATTATGATAACATTATCTAAAATTTGTTAATTAAGATTTCTCTACTACAATGGTCTCAACCTGTGGGTCGAGACCCTTTCAGGGATCAAATGACCTTTTTCACAGGGGTCACTTAAGATCTTTGGAAAACAGATATTTATGTTAGGATTCAGTGGCAAAATCAGAGTCATGAAACAGCAACGAAAATGTTCATTGTTGCCAGGCGGTGGTGGTGCACGCCTTTAATCCCAGCACTCGGGAGGCAGAGGCAGGCAGATCTCTGTGAGTTCGAGGTCAGCCTGGTCTACAAGAGCTAGTTCCAGGACAGGAACCAANTTGGCTAGCTCACGCCCGAAATAACAACACACAAACTGTATTCATTTAAAGAACTGCTTGGCCCATGAACTCTAACCCTTACAGGCTAATTCTCGCCCCTGGACTAGCCCATTTCTAATAATGTTTGTAAGCACACCAAGGTGCGCTTACCGGGAAGATTCTAGCCTAAGTCCATCGTGGGTTGGAGTTGCCTGGGAGAGCTGAGCATGGCGTCTCTGCTCCAGCAGAGCTGTCGAGTCTCCCCGGGAGCAGAGCAGAGTCTGACCTCACTTCCTCTTCCGCCCAGAATTCTATTCTGTTTACTCCTCCCATCTATGTTCCAAGCTGAGGCCAAGCAGTTGGTTTATTATAACTTAACCAATGAAATCAACAGATTGATATATGACACTCCCACATCAGGGGGACTATTAAAAAATACCTCTGGTTGGTTTTGTTTGTTTGTTTTGTTTGTTTCATGGTCCATGGTTTCAGGGATTTCAGTTCATTTTCAGCTCATTATATTGCTCGTAAACATCATGAGCCAGAAGCATCAGGGAAGAGGAGTGAGCAGTAAATAACTCACTTGGTGACAACCAGGAAGGATAGAGCAAGAGAATGAGGAAAATAACCAGGAAGAAAAGACACGTTCCAATGAATGTCCCTAGTGACCTATATCCTTCCTTGTGGCTGTACCTTCTAAAGTTTCTGCCACTCCCCAATAGCACCATCTGCCAGAGGCCAAGCCTGTAATAAACTAGTCTTTGGGAGACATAGCAGATTCAGACTGTAACAGGAACAGTCAGGGATTTTGCATACTGTTTCTTAACTAGGATTTGTGTAATACATTTGTGATGAATAAGCCTGGATTGTGTGTTTTGTGGCAAAAGACCACAAATGTAAAGCAGCTCCTTCATCACAGCATTTCAAGGGTGTTGTGGAGATTACTTTAACTGGGGAAAGATGTGTTCCATTCATTTATGCCGTGGAATACTCAGTTATGCGAAGGTGTGTTTCATTTGTTTCTGCTGTATTTGTTTAATTATGTAAATATGTGTTGCGTTTATGTCATCTTCCCTATGTAAGCCATCTGATTGATCTAATAAAAAGCTGAACAGCCAATTGCTAGGCAGGAAGGGATAAGTGGGGTTGACAGGCAGAGAGAATAGGTACGAGGAGAAGAAATCTAGGTGTGGGGGGGAGAGAGATAGAGAGAGGGAGAGGAGGAAGAAGAAGAAGAAGAAGAAGAAGAAGAGGAAGAGGAAGAGGAAGAGGAAGAGGAAGAGGAAGAGGAAGAGGAAGAGGAAGAGGGGGAAGGAGAAGAAAAAGAAAGAGATGAAAACACACCTCGGGCCAGAAGTTGGCAGCTGCCGGCCAGACACAGAATAAATATACAGAAAGAAAGAAAGAAAGAAAGAAAGAAAGAGAGAGAGAGAGAGAGAGAGAGAGAGAGAGAAGGAAGGTAAAAGCCCTGAGACAAAACATATATAAAGAGAAACAGATTAAAATAAGAGCTAAAATAAGACCAAGCATTTATAATGAATTAATAAGTTTCTCAGTCATGATTTAGAGCTGGTTGGTGGTCCAAGAGAAAAAGCCTGGTATACCCAGGTATATATTGTCAGCCTAATTTTTGTTGATGTTAGCTTTAATCGCCTGGCTGAGACAGTGTCTGTTGGATTTTCCAACTGCAAAGTTACTACTATTTCTTTCCATTCTGCTGAAGTCATCATAACTGGGCATGCTGACCATGCCCAGTTCAGACATAAGAAGTAGACAGTTATGATTCCCTTTCCAGAAGTTAGACAGGCTATATAAATGAGCTCAGATTTCTGTACTGAAATGTGTCTGGTATCTCTATTATTTCTTTATTCAGTAATTTCTTTATATAAGCATGGGTCCATGAAGAGGTATTTATATTGTGAGTTAGAACACAATGTCTTCGAGCTTAAGCCTTCCTTTTCTTTCTCAGCTTGGTTCAGCTTTAGCTACCGGGAAGGTTGTCAGTTGTCTCTTTTGTCTTCTTGTTATGCGTATTTATATTTGCTATTTGTTTTTGCTCTTATTTTGGGGCATGCTTTTTGTTTTCTGACAGGGGTCCACAGGCAGATAGTGCATAGTTTTTATCATAGTCCTTGGGTAGGCATTTTCCCCCGAATGCTCAAGTTACTTTCTTGTTCAAGCTGCTAACCAAGATCTGGGTATTAGGTGCTCTGTTATGTATTTCAAGCTAAAGGAAAAATGAGATGTGGGCCGATAGTTTCTAGCATAGTCTAAACTGGAGGTCAGCAAATATTTCCTGAAAAGTGTCAAATGCCAATTACCATAGATTATGCAGCCTTAGGTTTCTGTCTCTATGCCTAAACAACTTTAGAAGCAGTAGAAACAGCCAGAGTTAATATGCAAACAAATGGATGCAACTATGTTCCAATAATACTTTCCTTACGAAAGCAATAAGTTGGTATATTTGACCCACTCTTCCCATTGTGATCCCCCTGGTATTTTTCTCTGACTTCTCTGTATGTACTTGAAGGGAACTAGAAGAACAAAAATGAGGATGGGGATGAGAGAAGAAGGGAAGAGTGAGGGGAGGTGGAGAGGCCAGTGATGGACGGAGAGAAGAGATGGGGGATTAAGAGTTATAAAATGCACTGATTATAGAACTAGTGCTGTAATTTGCTCTTTCTCCCTGCTGCTGACTCTTCAAATTACATTCCAGGAGCGACACATATTTTTCTTTGTCCAGCTTTCAGAAAGTGATAGACTGACTCAAGGAGGTACTACTCTGATATCCCAAGAGGTGAAACGGCGACAATGGCAGTGATTGTACATGCTGCACTTGAATACTAAATCTTTATTTGTATTCTTGTGTTGTGCTGTCATGCCCTCTAGTTCATTAATGCAAAGATAAACCTTCCCAAAAGCATATTTTCTAAAAATATTACTGTAAAAGAGTTGTTCAGAGTGCAGGCATCTTCTAGCTAACGGGTTCAATGTCCAGATATTTCTAGGTCTAAGTGCATAACAAGGAGTCTGCTATCTGGAAGCACAAGCCAGCATAGGAGGTGACAAGTTCCACAAATGTGCTCTCCAGAGCCTAACTCGAGAAGGCAATGAAGAATGATGGTCATGACAATTTAAAAACACAATTAAACCCTTAAAGAAAGACAAAGATGAGAATCAAAGATAATTTAACAAATAGACTGAGCACCATGATAATGTTAATTCAATTCATTGCTAGGACAAATATACTCCCTCTTCTCAATATAATTTTTCTTGAATATTCTCTGAACTATTCTCTAGTCCTAAGTACTCACAATCACAAATACTCATATAAATGTATATTTTGGATATACAATGTGTTCACCCATGTGCCTTTACTCAGATAGACCAGCTATAAGAAACAAACCACCTTTGCTTTGCTGTGAGACAATGTTGTCTGTGCAGTATATATTTTCTCCTTCAAACAGTTGTTAGTCATGGCCA
This sequence comes from Alexandromys fortis, assembly GCF_014885135.2. Taxonomy (NCBI): domain Eukaryota; kingdom Metazoa; phylum Chordata; class Mammalia; order Rodentia; family Cricetidae; genus Alexandromys; species Alexandromys fortis. The sequence continues at coordinate 7,919,288 of NW_026067906.1, read as the reverse complement.
TTCAATAAAGAGTTGAAAAGATAATGTGTTAAAGGTAAATCACACAATATTTCTAGACAAGTTTGCTTCATAGTACGGAAAGGCTCTCCTATTATTGATTATACATCTTTCTAATTGTCTAAAAATCCGTATTCCAAAATGCCAGTGATCATGGACTTATTTAAAATGAACTAAATCTCTCCGACCATTAGGCTATTGATCGGAGATGAAGATAAACCTTCAGGGGAGTTAAATGAAACCAGTTCATGTAACTTTTAATTACCCACTATGGGCACTTCTTGACTAAGGACAAAATCTCTGCAGAAAAGCCTGGGAGAAGTCAATTGCAAAAGCAGGGTAGGAAGGTTATTCTGAGAGAGGTTTCAGCTCCTGGAAAATGTTTCTGAGCAGTATAACAAGACTGTTACAGTGGATATTAACAGTAGCAGACGCTGCTGACTGAAGTGTGCAGACAGAAGGACAGAAACTAGGTATTTCAGCTGTAGGGTGAGTTACAAAAGAGAATAGGATACAGATATTGGTCCAGAGCTGTTATTATCCCAGGCTTCGTCCTGTTTTGCCATTACTTGACTGGAGACTGTCCCAGTGATAGATACATTACAGGAGTATGTGGGAGCCAATACTTCTATGCCAATACTACAGCTGCCAAAATGCTTGCCAAGAAAAGGTAGCAGTGTTATGATTTTTCCTTCGTTTCAATCTCAGAGCAAAAAATAAATGACATGTAGTCTGCAAGCCATCACACCTATAACTTAAAGGTGAGCATAGAAAGAAAGACACAGTATTTTAACGAGAGAAAACTGAGATAATATGCTCATGTATTTGAAATATTTGTTCTTTTTTTTTTTTTAATTGGAACTCTCTTTATTCTCAGATTTTCCCTGCCAGAAGGCCAATCCCTGAAAGGTTCCACAGCAACTCCCAGTACTGACACTTTAGCGAGTGGGTTCCAAACACGGGAAGCTTTGAGAGGACATAAGGCACCTCCAACCTGCATCAGGAGAAGAGAAACATAACCAGTGTTCCAGATCTGTTACAGAGGGCAATTTACCGTATACATTGTTACGGTTCCGGAGTCTGTTACAAAGGGCAATTTACCAGATACATTGTTACGGTTCCGGAGTCTGTTACAAAGGGCAATTTACCAGATACATTGTTACGGTTCTAGAGTCTGTTACAAAGTGCAATTTACCAGATACATTGTTACGGTTCCAGAGTCTGTTACAAAGGGCAATTTACCAGATACATTGTTACGGTTCCAGAGTCTGTTACAAAGGGCAATTTACCAGATACGTTGTTAAGGTTCCAGAGTCTGTTCTTAGGTATATGAAGACACACAGCAGATATAAACAGACAGATAACAAGCAAGGAAGACATATAGATGATATTCATTCAATTTTCACAACAAACATTGTGGAAAATATGTTTTAATCCATTTTTTAAATATTTGGGAAACTGATGCATAAATAGTTTTCTTATTTGATTAAATACCTATAGCTATTAATAAGTAAAATCAGAATATGAAACTAGGACAATGTGTATGTAATGTTCATCTTTCAAATACTATGCTACAACACATTGATACTTTGTTCTTAGTTGCTTGACTGAAGAAAAAAAAATCAACTCTTCTCAGGGCCTTCTCCAAATGTTTTTGGATTGTGCATCTGCTTGGTTATCTCACAGAATTGATGGCCCTCATTTCCTTGTTACTGGCTAAGTACCTGTATCATACTTCCACTTTGAGTACTCAACAGTGAAAATAAATAATTCTACATTTGTTTCATCTTCCTCCTCACCTTCCCTGAAGGTATTGCTGCTACCATCATAGGGTCTCCTTACCTAAACACTCACTCTTCTGCACCTTTTATGTCCATGACTATCACAAATCCCTTATACTTAAATGGAACATACCCTTGCTTTAATTTCAGGCAGCACCAGTACAGAAAAGATTATAAACACCTGGCCATAATTTAATCAGGCCTGGAGAAAATGAAAGTCTATTCTTGAGTGTCTCAGTCACACGCTTAGTTTCTGCCCTTCCCCCACATAGCTGGGGTCGGGCAATGGCTACCTACATGGAATGACTCCATGTCTATGTTTATAACAGTCTTTGCTGGCGACACATGCTCTAGTCATTGAGAACATCCTTTCTTCCATTTGCATATGAGATGGGATTTCCCAGGTCTTATTTTATTTTTCTTACAAAGCATCGGTCTCCAACCTTTGGGGGGTAAGATGATGACCATATAATCCACCTTTCTCCAAGTTCATTAGATTCTCTCAGAATTCCTATTGATTTGATTTATATTGACTATCTATAAAATTCCAGACTGTGCAATTAGGTTTAACCTTTAGAAAACTGTTCAACTGTAAATGATTTTTGTCCACTTGAGATGCAAATGATTCTGTCTGATAGAAAAAAATAATCCCAAAGGTCATGTTTTATGGTCTTGGTACTAGGGGGCATTAATGGCTTTGGTATTTAATTTAGCAACGCTTTCATCACTTTTATCTTTCTGTGAGTATACAGACTTTTGTTCTCTTTGTAACATGTTGAACCAGTTTGACCTTAGGCACAGTCTCTTATTAAGGTTTTAACTCACACACAGCATGCTTTTATGTTTGGATGACTTACAATCCTTACTTTTAGAAAAGTGTTTTGCCAATCCTAATGACTAGGTAAAAAACAAATGTCCTTTCTCCTTCTAAGTATATATCAACATCAAGTTTACACCTGCTTTCTGTGAGCCCTGGAGACCTTCAAATGCAAGTCTACCTATTGCATGACTTCATACATGTTATACTGAGATTACAAATTGTGATATTCATTGCGTGCCTCTTTGATCATTATAATAGTTAACTTGAAAAAAATATTTTGAGCACTATGTGTTTATTGTCTTCAGACTCAAAACATACTTAAAGCTGATAAATATTGAAACTTTAAATTTCTTATGAAACAATAAAAACATCTTTATTTTATTTTAAAGGTTCAATTCTATACTTAAGCACATCATATAAGATTATCAGATCCTATCACACCACAGATCTTACCGCTGAACTGGTCAAAGGTCAAAGGAGAATTGCATTCTTATGGCAGAGTCTCAGTAATTTAGAAAATCTGGGGGAAAACATGGAAAACATTTTGCAATGTTTAGCACAGAATTCAGAGACTCCACAAATCCTTCATTAAATAGAGTAAACTGTGCAAGGATCACCTTCCTCAGCATCTTTTGAGTTCAGAGTGTGGTTTTGACATTCATTGTTTGGAAACTTCTGTGATTTTTCTTAATTCCTTTTGTGTATTTAACTTTTTGTAGCATGTGGTTAAAATTGTAGAAGCAGACCCCCTTTTATAATTCATCTGAGAATGATTAGAAAGTGCCATTTAGTATTTATTTTGATATTTAGAAGACTATTTTCAGGACATCTATCTCCATGGATAAAATCCTTGCTGTGCAGATTTGAGTCTGGATCCCTAACGCTCACTACAATCTGGTATGCAGTAGCATACATTGTTTCTCCAGTGCTGAGAGTGAGAATCGGGTGGCCAGCAGATCTCCTCAGCCTCTTGGCCAGCTAGGGTAGCTGACCTGCTGAGCTTTACGTTCAGTGATGAGATAACCCGTCTGAAAAAATAATAAGGGAGAGGAAAATAGAAGATGATACAGATAATTAACTTCTGACCTCACGACCAGAGAACACTTATATGCAGACATGCATGCTCACACACACACACACACACACACACACACACACACACACACAGCAACAATTAAAAAAGAAGCAGTTCAAAGAGAACGTAAATATAGCATGACAAATTCTACTTTCTGGTAATAGTTCTGGAATATA
>NW_026067906.1:7895368-7915001 GCF_014885135.2 Alexandromys fortis | reverse complement strand
ACAATATATATATGTGTGTGTGTGTGTGGCTAGTGTATGTGTATATATAGTATATGTTATATACAGTGTTCATATATACACATATATACATATTAGTCACATACTGAGTGTTATTTAATAAGCTTGCCCTTGAAATTTTTTTAAAATAATATTTTTAATATTTGAATTAAACCACACATCAGTTAGTTGCTGTCTAGCCAGGGATCTCTGTATCATATCAATATTAAATATAGAAAGCAACACCTAGTAGAAATATGTGATACATACATTTGGAATTTTTTCTCAATTCAAAGCAACAAAAATAAAAGATGCAATTAATTTTAATGTATTTTATTCTATCCAAGATAGCTAAGATTAACATGTAACCTAGATAAAGCATTATTGATATATGCTATATTCTCAAAAGAAGTCTATAGAATTTCTTGTACTTTGCCTAATAAGTATCATATTGGATAGTATCTGGTCTATACTAATCTACATTCAAGAGCAAATTTAATGTTTCATCGTGTTTTCAGCTCCCATCAGTGACTTGGACAAGCAACTCCCAGTTGGAAGGTATCTTTGAAGTTGCAAGTTGAAATAAGAAAAACAGGACAGGGACTCAGTGCTCTTGGTCTTAGCAAAATGGTGCCATGAAAAATCTTATGGTATAGCTGAGAGAAGGGGTCTGGCAGGTTCGCTTATCATACCTCTCACCAGAGTCTCTACCTTCTAAAGGAGGGTGGGATTCCACCTTCCTCGGAAGCTTAATGACAATTCTCTTTGAATGAAGGGCAAGGCTGAAAGAAGCCCTTCGTGGGCTCCAATCAGTGTTTATGAAATGCAGATGGCCCACAAGTGGATTCACAAAGAGAACTCAGATGATTGTGCCTGCAAGCTCTGTAACTCGGGCCCTTTATGAAAAGAAAGAAAGAAAGAAAGAAAGAAAGAAAGAAAGAAAGAAAGAAAGAAAGAAAGAGAAAAGGAAACATGACTGCTCACTCTTAGGTGGGGTGGAGAAGGTTTATTTATAGGGAGGCATAGTCAGAGGCAGGACATCTGAGAGAGTCCAGAGTGGACATAGCCAGTGAGTCATGCCATGTGGGGAAAGGGGGAAGAGGGTAGGTATAGAAGGAAACCAGGTGCAACATCCAGGAGTTCCAAAGGAACAAAAAGAGCAGGTAACCAAAATGGTTGGATTATACAGGGAAGAGTAGCCCAGACCTCAGGACTGGTGAGTTTACAGCAGACAGTGGGTATCCAAGCCAGGTGGGCCTTGTAACAGGAAGGAACTGAAGGATGCAGGGTGGACCTGGCAGCCAGGTTCACTTTGATATATTAAGGAGGCCCCTCAGCCATTTCTTTCAGGTTTGAAACCTAATACTTTATTTCATGAGCAACCGATTAAACAAAAATACTCCCTCAACCTTTGTGAAGACAGCTAGTGCTGGACATCCTGCTGAGGAGAATGATGGGATGGGGGAGGTTGATTTTGAACAAACAAAAGTATGCAGAAAAGAATTCTTTAAAAGACTCAACTGAGTAAGGAGGACGCAGCATGCCTGCTTTATTTGTGTATTACCGAAAACCTATAAAAATCTCCAGTCACGTAGGCTATGCTCCAAAGTGTGAACCACGTCACCTCAGTTTCTTTTCAAGCTCCATTCTCTAATATTATCTGATATGAAGAGATTGCTGTAGATAAGGTGCACTGGGAGCACAGGAGGAACGATTAGACAAATGGGCAGAGCATGCATCCTCAGAGCTATTTCTCCAGGGTAATGAGAGTTAAATTCAATCTCCCACATTCATCTGCTTTCCATTCTGATTATTGGCGACCTTGAAACCATGAATAGACACAATTCAACTTGGGGGTTGATCTCAGCTGGAACTCCCCTTCAATGATGTGTTAAAGTCACAAAGGGACAAAAATAAAATCAAACTCACTTACAACCACATAACTGTAATCCTCACAACTGTCCCTACGGCACACAACTGCTTAATCTCATGGCTGGATCAATGGATCGTCTGTGGCTTCTGATAACTTGCCTCATTGCTACTCTTTATTTAGGGGTGAAAAAGGGAATTGAGAACCACCATGAAGATGGCAAAAAAACACAATGGCTTTTAGACACTAATTCTAAACATGTAATTTGTTAGCTCTAGACAGCCATTGACTTAAGTAGAGCAAGACATTGTGTTCCTGAGCTAAGGCTCAAGACATTCAAACACGTGCCTGTGAGTCATCGCTCATGATGACTTAATATAGTAATAAAAATTGTGAAGCTGGGAAGAAAAAAAATCAGTAGTATTTCTGAATAACCTTAATCATAAGGTACAATAATATAATGATTTCTTTAGTGAAAACATTTATGACATTCTATTTAAATAAGAGGTAAATAACTCATTAAATGTTTGTTCTATAGTTGCTCAAAGCAAGAATGTCAGTCAAACCCACATGTTTCTATAAATACACACACACACTCACATGCATATGCACACACATCCTTCTAAGTACTTCAAAGTGTGTTCACATGTGTTATTGGACTGGCTTCACAATAGCCCTAGAGGCACAATGGGGTTATTTGTTTACAATTCCTTAGAAACAGGGGCGATGAAATAACAACAGCTTAGGGGAACAGAGGCAACCCTAGATTGATTTATAGCTCTGAAAGCCTGCAAAATGAAATCATGCTTATTTTACAGTTTATTTTTAGAAATATGACTTCCCAGATGATCTAATGGTGATATTTATCACCTTAGACCATATCTGACTATTGTAAGTTGTATTTTTTTTCAGTTATTCATGAGAGACTCATTTTATTTTTACAAGATACAATCCACCTAAGAGAATAATGCCTGCCTGCTGTGTAGTTAAATTCTAATAGAATTTTGATCAATAATTGACTAATAGAGAAATTTCAATCATTTCCACATGTGCAGGAGCATCTGAGTAATTAATTTATGGATAAATGTCAGCAATGCATTTCGCATTTTCTAGTGAGGCTTTACTATTCTGAACGTCCCTCACATAATCATTCACTTTCAAATGTGTCATATTGAAAGGCTTCATGAGGATGTAAAACGGCTCATATACAATTCAAATTACTTTTATAACCTTGGATCAAATCAAACACTGTGAGAGGGGAGAGCCCCATATATTTTAGTTACAGATAAAACACAACAAAAGCCTAGAAAATAAATAAAGAACCTCGAAAACCTTGCCTTAATAAACTGACTGATCTCGGAAGGCTGGCCTTGGGGAACAGTTTAATTTATGTCCTCATCTAAGGGGGGTTCCCTAAGAGGCTTTCAGCCCATGTCCCTTTAGCTCTTCCCAGCGTTGACACTGCTTTCTTTACTGACATATAAATATAAGAATTTCTTTTTAAAGAATCTGATTGAAGGTGACAAAAATCCCTTGTTTATTTGCCCCCTGTACCCTTTTAAAGAAGAGCACATAGATGTATAATTTACATATGGTTAAAACATGGACTGTCTCTCTCAATACGGTGCTCCGGTTGTGCCTAGTTAAATATGCGCCACAGAGGCACAGAACTCTCTGCTCAGATCTGCAGACTGCCCTCCTGTACTGATGAACTGCACAGACGGCAGCTGTGGAGCCTCCAAGTCTGTTTCCTAGCAAACAAGGCAGAACGACTAACAACGTGGCACGAGGCTGGCTAGACAACAGAGACCAATGCCTAGACAAGCACGTCATTCTGACATTGAAGGGCACAGGAATAATAAGTACCCAACATCTCTTCTGAGAAGGACGTTTAAGGGTTTAAAGAAACCTGGTTGCCTTCTCCCTTTTTCCCTTTGGACTTTATATTTCAGAGTATGATCCCTGGCTTGCCTTTCCATGTGTCAGAGGTGAAGAAAGAGCAGGTTGAGTTTCCTGTGTAAAGAGGCTCAAGAGCTGCCCTGCCATGCACAGACAAGAAGCTAAAACTCCCTGTTTTTGAGGGTGGAGAGCTGCATCACACCTAGCTTCTCCAAAGAGCTCCTCTGTTTGTCCTTAGCACGGAACAGTATATACACCTTGGACACTCCAAGACACTTGAGTGTCATCTGGTTGACTCTTCTTCAATTTGGTTTTGATGGGAATAACGCTTTTCCTTCCGTCCATTAGTAGAAACACCGTGGTAAGAATGAGGATGTCTAGTGACTGAGACACTGATGACATTTTCAGATCTGGAGTGAATTGGCTTTACACGTCTCTGTGTCTGGAACGGTGCTCAGAGCCAAAAGCAGAGAATCAGATGAGGCTGAGACTCACTGCATCCCTAAAGCCTCATTGTTCTGCTTGAAATTATCCTCACAGCGTTTGAAGCAGGCCGAAGACTGGAGGACTTGCAAGTTGGTGGGGAGTGGAATAAGGAAAGGAGGCAACCAGGTCCTCTGCCGGGGTCAATCCGGCTTACTGTTTGTTTTATTCTCCCAAACTCCTACCATCTTTTTAAGCAGTTTTCCCTCTTTTGCTACTGTTCTTTAATTCATTTACCTTTTCTGAATAGCCCCTATTACAACATATGCTTCAGATGAGGTTATATTGTAATAGGTATATGTATATCATGCTAAGGATGTAAGAGTTGTTCTCAGAACTCATAATCTAAGATGAACCCCATCTCCCAAGCCCTGCATAACCCACCATTTCATCTTGTCACCTTTCAACATTTCCAAGTTTATTTGGTTTTCTTTTGTTTTCTAGTTTTGTATCTGGTGTTCCTGTAAGTTCCTATTCCTTAATAGGTGGAAAACTGCCCCCACCTCCACACACACATTATTTTGTTTGATTGTGTATGCCTGTACATGTGTGTGTGTGTGTGTGTGTGTGTGTGTGTGTATGCATGTGTGTGCGTGTTCCGGCACAAGTGCCAAGGTGTGCATGTGAGGGTCAGATAAAAAATTGGTGCAGTCATTTCTCTCTTTCCATCTTTTAATATGTATTTTTGAGAACTTCATACATGTATACAACATATATTGTATAATTCCAACTCTGCACATAATCCCTAACCATCACCTTTTCCTCTCAACTTCTTTAAACAAAGCAAAACAAAGCATTGAGACCACTTAATGTTGTTGGTGTCTACATGGGTTTAGACCTAGCCACTGAGGCATAAATAACCTACTAGGGGCTACATCCCTGAAGAAAACAGAGTCTCCTTCCTTCATCAGCTGCTAAAAACTCTTCAGCTCCAAGTGGGATTCAGTGAATCCCTCTCTCATCCATGCTGGAATTTTGACTGGTTTGATCCTGCATAGGTCTTGTGTGTATCGTTGCAGTCATTGTGAATTGTGTATGCAGTGGCTTTGCCGTGACTGGAAAACACTGGTTCAAGGCAATTCTCCGCTATGGCATTTCCACTTCTTCAATCAGGATGACCCCGGAGTTGAGAAAAGGGAGTGACAGCTACTTTCATCTTTCCATGAGGTCTGTTGATCAAAATCACGCCACCTGTGGGGCAAGTGCCTTTATCTGCTGAGTCATACTGCTCATGGTAAAACTGTCAAAACACTAAGATACAGGACAATATGGGACAATGATGCTATGAGGTGAAACTGAAACTCACTGTAGCCAATCACCTACACAGCCAAAGCAAACGACCTAATGAGAGAGACATGTCTAGGAAGTTGCTCTTCTCTGCAAACAAGTTGATATGCTTGCCTCTTTTATGGTACTGAGAGACTTAATAATTGTTTTAGGTCTTGTATATTATGTATATAATTTAGATATTTGATATTCAATATTATTCAAAAGTTGGGATACAGGTAAAAACACCAAAATCCTAATTTGATAAACCACTGTTTACTTCACCCTTGTGTTAGCCTTGGAACTCCGAATATGATAACACAGAGATCTAAATGGAAAGTTTGTGTAGTTTGCCGGCAAAGGCAGTTTCAAGCGGGAGCTTTTGTATGTGCTTTGGCAGGAAAGAGAACACAGATGTTGGCTGTCCATTATGAAATTCTATCAAAATCAGGAAAAGACACGTTTAATTAATTAAACTGCTTCTCATGTTTAATGAAACCAAATAAGCCAACTTGACATCACAACTTCCAAAGGACGCATTTTCCTTTTTATTCACATTCCCATCTCACTTTAGTTTGGAAAATGTGTGACTGGTTAATTGTTGTAGTTAGTGTTTTTGTAGGAACCATCAGATCCCAATAATGATCCAGAGACTTATTATAATTATAAAGGCTTGGCTGATAGGTTGGACTTGTTTCGAGCTAGCTCTTCATACTTAAATTAACCCGTTTTTTTATTAATTTACAATTTGCCTCATGGCTTTATTACCTCATCTCTGTAGAGTCCTGTAGCATCTCTGTAGAGATTGCTTTGCATCTTCTGGCATCGTCATATGACTCTGCCCTTCTTCCGCAGCATCATCTCTGCCCTGAAAATCCGGCCTAGCTATTGGTTGTTCAGCTTGTTATTAAACCAATCCAAGTAACACATCTTCACAGTGTACACAATGATTATCCCACAACCTTGACTCCTACTGTGCACAGAGCATCTACTTTCCTAACTGATAAATCAAGAGGTCGAAGGAGAGCTGCATTGTGGTGGCACATGCCTTTAATTCCAGCACTTGAGAGATGTATCTCTGTGAGTTTAATGCCAGTCTGGTCCACAGAGTGAGTTCCAGGACAGCCAGGGATACACAGAGAAACCCTGTCTCAAAAAACCAACACAATGACAGCAGACAAACTAAATCAACAGCCCGTGCATCTCAGTTTCAATGCCTATTTGGTGTGTGTGTGTGCATGCGTGCGTGTTTGTTTATGTCTGACGACAATTTCATCATTAACACATTGTGGTAACCAGCAGCAGTGAAAGTGCTTATATGTACAATCAAACAACCTCCAAGTGGAAGCCATATGCTTTTAAGTTTTAAGCAACTGAACAGTGAACAGTTGAAAATGCAGTTTGAAAATGCTCTTTGTAATCATGAGAGATGGCTCGGATATCCACTTCTTCCCAATCAATCACATTTACTTAATTTAAGTACATGCACTCATCATTTTGACAGATTGTTTTAATTTTGATGAATAAACTGTTTTTTTCAGCTTTGGTTTAGTGACCACATAAACAGAATCGCAGCAGAAGGTGAATACTAGTTAATAAGTCATACATAGACTATTTCTAGGGTTTTCTCTGGTCATGAACATAAATCTTATGTTAAAAACTTTTAAAGTATAAAATGCAGAGTCTTAAAAATGAGTCTATAATAAAAATAGTAGAATGCACTACTTTATATTTGGACAGACTTAATAATAAAATACAGTAGTTGACATTATAAGGGACATTCCCTGGGTGACAGTCTTTTCAGACAGTCTTATTTATTCTTCACAGGAGTCTTGATGCAGAGAACCTGTTACCAAAGGTGACAAGTGAAGAAGCAAGGTATGCAATAACTCGTGTTAGTGCTAGTGACAGGACCATAATCTTTGATCTCAGTAGTAGAGTGTATTTTTATAAATGCTCCAGAAGCAAGAGGTAAAGTTCTCACAATTCTTCCTGTAGAAATCAAATCATATGATCTTCACAGCGAACAGAAAGCTTTGAGTCAGAATGCCCAGTGGTATCATCGTGCCTCTTCCAATCACACATTCTAGGTAGAACAAAAATGCATAAAAGATGCTCATTAGAGGAAGCCCAGGAAACTGACTTAGTCAGTTAGAAGGAGAAACTTACAAAGCACATTTTAGATGATTCCTTAGAGTCTATCTTTGCAGAGTTGTTGTTGGGAAACCATAGGACAATTCTGATTAAAATGTGGCTTTCTAATACTTGCTTATGAAGAGTACCCACAGCAAAAAAGACTGATTTTTGTTGTACCAAAGGAAAGCAAAGCTCTACAATTACTGCATGAATATAGGTTGCAGAACCAACTAATAAGAAAAACATAGGGTTCAAAGCCACACGGGCTGGGATTGAAATAAGTTTTAACATAATAACCTTGTAACCATGAAAACATTGTATAACATGTTGAAGTCCACTTTTCTAGGAATAAAATGACAATGATAGTGACTATTATCCTATGGAAATACTTGATAATTTTAAAAGATACAAGTTATAAAACCATTAGACAAGAACATTGAATATTCTGTGTTGGAAGCCATCAACTATCATAATTGTGAAAATGCTTCAGATAGCATCAGACACCTAGTGTGTGTCAGGAAATAGTAACTTCCTTTTGTACAGACACCGATGTCCCTATCAATCTGATTAATTATTTAACTCAGCCATAGCACCAGAGTGTGTGGTAAAGAAAGTATTCAAACACCAGGCCAAAAACAAATACAAATATTAAGTAACCCTTAAAAATAAGATTTCCATACAGGAAGAAACAGAAAGTAAGATCCTTTCTCCTCCATGTACAAAGCCCCACCCCTCTCTTAAAAAGATCAAAGACATTCTCATAGGTTGTAGAAAAGGAGCAATTAGATGAAAGCGAAAGCAAAGCTGTGTGGCCTGTGACTTTGGAGTCAAGCCTGACATTTCACTGGCAGTAAGATGGGAGCCTTGTAGACATCCCAAATGACCAATTCTTCCACATTAAAGATGTTACGGAAACAATAACAGTTATCAAGGCAAGGAAGACAGTGTCATGAGAAAAGAAAAATGCATGGCAATAATTTCTTATAAAAATTAACTCAGCCAGTATAGCATGTTCCAGCACTGTGAAAGCTAGCCAGCAGAGAAGTTTTCAGGTCATCTCCAACTTGACTTCTTTATGTCTTGCAAACAAAGTGTGTTGTATCTTCAAATTTAAAGTCAATAACCATCTAGCTATGGTGGGCTACTCTATCAATGGCACTAGTCTATTTCTTTTGGGGGTTTCTGGAGCCAAAAGTTCCACTGGACATTGATGTATTTTCTCACTGTATTACTTATTTAAAGCCTTCATATGTTATTATGTACCTAAGTGAATTCCTGACACAATAAAAAAAGATACGAAGAACAGTGTTGATGGCCCTGGAACTTCCCCTGCTAAGCCTGTGTTGTGATGACTTGTAACAGATCTAATAAAGCTTGGCATGGGGCAGGAGATCTAAGAAAATAAAATAAAAAAATAAAAATAACATATGTGTGCATAAGATTTTAACCCCCAATACTTATAAAGATGGCATATGCCCCAGCATACACGTATCATCTGAGCTCCTGTTATAAACAATGGAAAGGAAACCAAAAATTATTTGCTTCAAGGACTTAAGAACTTTGACACTCACTTGATAGGTGGTCAGAGCAAAGAAAAAGAGAGCAACTGTGTAAGATTGCAACCATGTGTTTGAAACCAGCCTTAGCCACGAATGGATGGAGCTACAAAACATCATTTTGAGTGTGGTAACCCAGATACAGAAAGACAATTATCACATGTACTCACACATAAGTGGTTTTTTAACATAAAGCAAACAAAACCAGCCCACAAATCACAATCCCAGGGAACCTAGACAACAATAAGGACCCTAACAGAGACATACATAGATCTAATCTATATGGGAAGTAGAAAAAGACAAGATCTCCTGAGTAAATTGTGAGCATCGGGACCTTGGGAGAAAGTTGGACGGGGAGGGGAAAGGTAGAGAGGAGAGCAGAGAAAAATGTAGAACTCAATAAAAATAAAAAAAATAAAAAAAAAGACTCTCACAGAGAGACAACAACAAGAAAGAAACAAGCAAGCAAGCAAACAAAAAACACAACACCAAAGCAAAACCGAAAATGCCTCCATATTGGCAGGTTCCCACTAGGTTTCTCAACAATTGATGAGCATTCAGGAATCCACTATATCTGCTTGCAGCTGCTTATAGCCCCAGGACAGGTGTTTTCTGGAGTATTCCCAGAGGTTCTCACAAAACTTCACATTGGTTTTAACTCACATGTATTCCACTACTGCCTCAAGAGAGCAATAGACACTTTTAGCCTGTTCTCCAATTTTCATTTCTCACATGAGTGGCTCTTATTGGTGAATCTAGGGCAGTATCATGCAGACAAGGGGGAAAAGACAGAAAATAAGAGTCAAGAATGCTAAGGTGTGAACAATGTCACAATAGTTTTTTTTTAATTCAAGCAGTATGCTGTCTTACAACAATCACAAAAATTTTAGCTGATGACTTTATAAAAAATGAATAGTGAGATATTTGATATTGATTTGTGTGATTTTGACACATTTTTCCGTATTAAATATATGCATGCCCCATAGATGAACAATAAACAAAAACGCTTCTCATTGACATTGACAGCTAGGATAGTCTTTCCAACAAATATGGTGGAGCAGCTGGACAGTCACATGCAGACAAGTAAAGTCAAACCAAAACATTGTATCATAATAAAATGTATTTTAAATATAAAAATTAATTTTATAAGGTAAGGTACCAAATTGAGCTAAAACTCCAAAAATTTTCATGAAAACTTTTATGGCTTTGGATTAATCTATGTCTTAAACATGAGAAAAATACAAGCTTCACAACCTAAAGTAAGTAAAATAAAAGGAAAACTTTTGTCTTCAAATGAATGTATAAAGTAAAATAATGACAGTGGGGTCAAATTACACAGGAATCATATCTGATAAAGTACTTATAAATTGTGTCTAGAATGTATAAAACTCTTAAGACTTTATTATTAATTTGGCAAGGGATCTAAATTGAAAATAGGCAAAGGATTTAGAAAAACATATCTCCAAAGAAAATATGAGTGTAAAATTGGTTCAACCTATGTCCCTCATAAAGGATAAATAAACCCAAAACACAAGACAATAACTTTCCATATCCTAGTATGGCTGAAGGGAAAGAAGAGAATGCCACATGCTGGTTAGGAGGTAGAGAAACTGGAATCTGCATAGAGTACTGGGGTTGCTTTAAAATGATCTAGCTACTTTGAGAAGTAGATTGACATTTTCCCAAATGTCAAATATAAATCTATTATATAAAAAAGCAATTCTTTGTCTCTGTATATTCAAGATAATAGAAGACATCTGTTCATAAAATGGATATATTCATGATTATTACAGTTATATTAGTGATTCAACCCAAATATCAATAAATGGATGGATTTCAAATAAAATAAGGTTTACCCATACAGTGTTATTTGTTGATGAAAAAGAAAACAAGATTGAACCATGCTTTAGTATAAAAGATCCTCGAACATTGTCATGTTGAATGACATCATACAAAAGTCTGCATGTTATATAAGTCCATGTTTTATGAACTGTTTCTAATAGGTAAAACCATGCAGAAATTAAGTGGTGGTGTCTAGTGAAGAAGAAATGGATGTATAATAAATGACGGAAGATTTCTTTGGGGAGAAATAATTTTTTTCTAAAATCACACAGTGATGAATATAGTAAAATCGAGTGCATCCTTTGAATGATTGAATTTTATGATATATGAGTGATATTTCAGTGGCCACTGCCTTTATGAAATAGAAGTATTGAAATCTGAAAAGATTCTTAGGAGTATAATGTTTAACTTATGTTAACAAGCTAGCATTAGATATCTATGTTGCAAAATGAAGAAAAGTCCATACAATGATAAAAAGAGATTAAATGTCTTCATCGGTATGTAAAATGAGGAAAGATTTAGACTGTTTTTATACATTATAGATAAGATACATTAGATGATACAGTGGATAATATGTATTATATATAATATGCATATGGACATAGTAGATGACAGATTGTCACAGGACAATGGTTGTGTGCTCTTTCCCCTTTGTTCAATGTGGCATCTGTACTCTGTGGCTCCCTGAATCATAATTCTAATGGTTCTGCTTTCACCTGCAACATTGTTTTTGGAACAAGAATTGCTAATACTAGTGAAATTAGGGCCCTGGCAGAGGATTCTAAATTTTAAGAAATCCATTACTTTTACATAAAATATGCACCATAAAATATGTGCTATAAAAGACATACCATAAAAAATGAACTATAAAATAAACACAGGTAAAATATCATAAAATAAGGCCATAAAATGCAAATTTTAAGGCGCAAAAAGAATTACTAAAAGTGTTAATTTGGAGAGAATTTCAAGAAAAACATTGTTTTCTATTGACTTGTTGCTGTTGAAAAAAGTTGCTTTTAAAACAAGTAATAATTTTCCAACTACAAACAATAGTGTGATGTTACTAACTCCATCAGGAAAGAACAGTGAGAATTATTTCACAGAAGTGCTTTGGTGTTCCCAGAACATGGTCACTCTTAGTGCAGATAAAACAACCACAGGTCTGAATGTTAAATATATATACATATATATATGTATATATATACATATATATATATATATATTGAACACTTAAATTTCTAATTAAATCTCTGATTTTCTTCCCATCAGCACTGTAGAAAAATGTGATTTTCTTCTTCACCAATAATTAATAAATAATCATTTGAATATTTCCTCTTTCATTGTTTCTCATTTAAAAGTGAAGCAAATAGTGATAGGTAGAAAGACTCTTGACTACTCTGCCATGAAACAAATTTCAACGATAGCTAGTAGCAGTTTTCTTTCAACTATCATGATTGTTTTAGTCTTTTGGTTCTTCTCTGTCAAGTATACTTCACTGAAATTTTGACCAGTTTCTCCATTCTATAAGGCTCTGGGTTCATTCCTTTGATGATAATCTTTGGGTCTTGCAGGGAGCATCCTCCATGCCGTGGAATGACATCAGTTACCCCAGGTAAGCAGGATTTCTCTATCAGGTTAAATGGGGCTGTTTGAACTCTTGGCTGTAGAGTATGACAGTCCATCCCTTCTAGAGTTCTTAGTCTGTGAGCAGACTCATCACTGGGCTCAATCAATGATGTAAATCACTGAATAGGACATCTGTCCAAGATTCCCACTGAGTCTAAGTAAATGAGAGGGTAAACTCATACCCATGGTATTACGGATTTTACTAGGGACCTACTCCCCACCTTGAAGTACAGTGAGAAAGTATAAGGGCTTGGAATTGAGACAATGAGCAGAGTAGCTAAACTCTAGACCGCTATCTCAGTGCCTTCTGAACTCGACGTGAGGACAGAGCAACATTCTTATGAAGCTAGAAATTAAGTTCACATCCTTAATGGTTCATGGTAATGAACCAACAGCCCAAGAAAGGTCCTACTACACAGTTGGGGCTGAATGATTCTAATTATTAAGAGAAAATGAGGTTGTTATGCAACAGTAAGGGATATAAAATAGAAAATACTCTCTTGAAAACTTTTCCTGCCTCTTAGTGCAGTGGGGGACATTAATAGGAGACTATAGGATTTTGATGTCGATAAGGTTCTAGGGTCTGGAAACCCCACCCTGTTAGAACCATAGCAGTGAAGACACCCACTGAGAACAAGGGAGACAGCACACAACCATCAGAAACAAGAAAGATAATTAATATCGATTATTGCTTCCTAATCACGTTCAGAAGTAACTACAGTACCCAGCCATTTTTTTCCTGGAAGCTATAACTTTATTTGTGTATGTCAGCTTACATAATTTTATGTGCTATAATTTTGGAGTGAACAGCCTGTATCTTGTGTTAAGGTTTAATAAAATGTCTTGCTACTAAACAACACCCTGATTTAAATAGTTGATAGAATTTAGATTCATTTCTTTGTCTACAGAAGCCCTCTTTGTTTAACAAGAAACAGTTACAACACACTAGATTTGAGGTTGTCGTTTAATTGTTATACATAGGTTCTAAATAGCCGCAGTAGTGAGTAGGTTACATAATATTTTCAAGTACTTAATTAGCATGCACCCTGGTTTCTTTTTCTTGCTGTCTTCATTTCACAGGGACTGGAAGCCTAAGAAACACATTATCCAGAATGCTTTGCCGGCAG
Source organism: Alexandromys fortis (assembly GCF_014885135.2). Classification (NCBI taxonomy): domain Eukaryota; kingdom Metazoa; phylum Chordata; class Mammalia; order Rodentia; family Cricetidae; genus Alexandromys; species Alexandromys fortis. Next base: position 7,901,199 of record NW_026067906.1, on the reverse strand, counting down.
CTTTCTGCATTAGAATCTACTAAACAGAGGCCAAAAACTTCAAAGGGTCAAAGACAAGAAGAAACTTATTCTTCATCTAGTAGAGAATCGTTGTGTGTTTCATCAGATTGTGGTCCTTTGTAACCAGAAACCCTGGGAACTATTCTCTTGCTGCTTTGGTGAACTAAGAGCATTGGGGGAAGATTCCTCTGGTTCTGGAGTAATAATAGTCTCCTCCCAGCAGCCAATGAAACTGAGAAAGAGTCAGCACTGTGTGTGGAGGGCCTCTGTTGTTCCAGCCCTTCTTGTGTAGCGCTTAGCCACCTAGCTTACTCATTTAGTTTTTGTCTTGTTTACAATATCAAATGTACAGTTACTTCTTTTTAAACTGAAATTTTCTTTCCTTTAAAAAAAAGTAAGAGTTTTTACTTTTACTTTGAAAATTTCATGTATGTGTGTAATGTAGCCTGATTATATCTTGATGTGCACATTAATGAAATAGTGGCAGGACAATTTGGGTAGCCAAAAATATTTCTTTCAATTTGTAGCCAGCTCCACAGGAGAGATTTCATGTCTGGTACTGTAAGTGTTGTCAAAACCCATGGATAGTGTGGACATCAACCCTTGGGAGGATTCTATTGCCTCTACGTGAGGACAGAGCAACATTCTTATGAAGCTAGAAATTAAGTTCACATCCTTAATGGTTCATGGTAATGAACCAACAGCCCAAGAAAGGTCCTACTACACAGTTGGGGCTGAATGATTCTAATTATTAAGAGAAAATGAGGTTGTTATGCAACAGTAAGGGATATAAAATAGAAAATACTCTCTTGAAAACTTTTCCTGCCTCTTAGTGCAGTGGGGGACATTAATAGGAGACAACATGATATTTTGGTAAATAATCATGTTGTCAAAAATTCTTCCAAATATGTAAGTTTAGTACCATAGACCTGTGCTGCATTTTTAACTTTGGTCAGGGATGCTTCTTACTGTAATGAGCACTGGTATTTTTTTTTTAAACCTAACTAACATAACGATGCTAATAAAAACAATTTGGAAAATTTGAAATTTGGCAATGGTAGTAAATTCAGCTATACAATTTCAATACAAATTGATAGACCAACTTTTCACACTGAGAAGCTTTTAAGTAGGCATTACAGGATGAGAAGTGGCATAACAGATTGTTGGGAAGTAACTTCAAAAGCCTATGTTTTAGGTTGGGGAGATGACTTCGGCAGTAAAAGACTTGTTGTACAAATATGTAGATCTAGCTTCATTCAATTCCCTGAATACACACACACAAAACAGACATGGTGGCATATTCTTATAACCTCTGTCCTGGGGAGGCGGGAGAGGTGATCCTCAGGGCTCAACAGTCACCCAGCCTATCCTAATGGGAGGATCCCAAAGCACAAGGAAGATGAGTCATCAGGGATGACAACTGAGGCTGATGATCTTCAGTGTTTAAATGCACATGCACAAAGGATTATATACACCCGTCTCACACCAGTGCACCCACACACAAAAGAACATACACAAACCTGTACTCTATAATATAATTGCATTGAATTCATAATTCCTGAGCCCTGATGCAGTGCTAGACTACCCTGAAATCTTCAGGTGTGCCATAATTTAATTTAAACCTCGCCATGAGCCCATGTGAAAGGTACTATCATAAATATATGGCCACAGAGGCATAAAGAAAGGAACTAATCCTTGTGGATTGCAGGAAATTTCCCTCTCACTGGGATTACATGAGCAAGGGTGTGTGTGGGGGGGTCAAGATCATGATGAAAAAACCCACAGAAATAGTTGAACCAAGCTCATGGGACCTCACAGATTCTGGATAGACAGCTGTGGAGCCTGCATGGGACAGAACCAGCCCCTCTGCACGTGGGTGACAGCTGTGTAGTTTGGTCTATTATGGGGACTCCTGGCAGTGGGACCAGGATATATCCTTGTTATATGAGTTGGCTTTTAGAGTTCATTCCCTATGATGGGATGCCTTGCTCAGCCTTGATGCAATGGGGAGGGACTTGGTCCTGCCTGAACCTGATATGTAAGACTTTGTTGACTCCATAGGTAATCAACAAAGACTTACCCTTTATAGGGAGTGGATGGAGGTAGCATGGGGTGAGAAGGATGGGTGGGGGATGACAGGAGTAAAAGTGGGGAGAAATATGCTTGGCATGTAAAATGAATAAAATAAGGAAATTAAGGACATCACATACTTTGATTGTGATAAAATGCATTGTGTTCAGGCATTCTGGAGACGACACTTTTTTTTTATTTACAGAAGGCAGGCACCATGTCCACTCAGACAGTGTGGCTAAGATGGAGACAGAAAGCATTTGTAAAAAGGCTCTCCAAAGAAGATGTTCTTATTCTATTTCTCTGAAAACTTTCCCTCCCAATCACTTCAAGGTGCTGCTTTTGAAATAAACTGAAAGTCATTCCAAAGAGATAAAATCCATAACAGAGGTGGGTGGGCAACAGTTGTTTAATTAGACATGAAGCCCACTCAACAGGAGAGAAATAACTCTTAGTGGAAAGGGTAGACAGATTGAAAGAGCCAGAGGAACAAGGACTTTGCAATGACATTGCGTCTCCTAGAACTGTCAGACCTTATAACCGTGAAGTCTCACCAACATGGTTGCCTAAACACGAGTGACTCAAGGATGACACCAGTCACTGAGAGCAATGCTAACGCAGAAGGAAGAAATTTATTGAGGCCTCAACCCTGCACAGGAATTACAGGCAGCTAACCAATACTGAGAGCAGGAGAAATAGTCTTCCCCTGAGAAGAATATATTGTTGGGTTCTCCAATACCATCTGGTCAGCCTTGAAAACACTCATACCAGTAACATGATACTGACTGAAAAGTTGTATTTAGGAGTGTGTGTGTGTGTGTGTGTGTGTGTGTGTGTGTGTGTAGTGATTAAAAAAAAGAGGCAATGAATTTAAAAGAGAGTAGAGAAGGCATACATGGGAGAGTTTAAAAGGAGAAAAAGTAAGGGGAGAATGATGTAAATATAATCACAAAAAAATTAAAAGAAGTAAATAATAGTTAAAGTGGATCACACAGGTATGCTTAGGTTTTCTATAAATGGTAGTTTCCAGAGGTTGCTTTGGAACATGAATATATAAACTTGCCATGCATCATCTCACCTCCATTAATGCAATGGCTACATTGACAGCTAAGATTTGTGAAGCAAGCATTGGCCAGTAATGCCAATTCGTGTATGTGTTCTGTGTCAGCCTCAGTACCACCTAACTATTTTACAGACTGAGAGGTTTAGGCTTAGGTGATTTATTTGCCTGTTCAAAATGACACAAAAATGATACGAAATGGTTTCTCGGCCCAGTCAGGACAAGCCTGACACCTACTTGCCTGTCCAACATCCTCCCCAATCTTTCTCCATGAAGGAAATGCTCTCTGTTCCTTAGAGAAAGGTCTAATCTCTTCAAGAGATTGAATAAATCCAAATTTAAGTTCCTTTCTTTTTCCCTCTCTATAAATACCTTTGTGAAAAGGAACTCATACTCAGGACCTAAATTAAACTAAAGTGGCAAAGAAAACGAGGACAGTACCCTAAAATAAAATCTACTTTCGGCTTTGTGGATAGTGACTTTATGAGGATCTCCTGGTTCTCAAAAACCTTGGATTTATTTCCCGCAGAAAGAAACCTCTGTTCCTCTAACTTAAAAGGAAAATGGAGTCAACTTAGAGAATGAAAACCTCTATACTTCTAAGGCAGAGTTTTACACCTGTCTTGCTGCTTGAGGCAACCGGAGACATTGACTTGTCTCTTCATTATGGCCCTTGTCAAGTGATGTGGAGCGCTTATTTGAGGAGATGTGGGGGGGTTTGTGTCCTGGAAGACTCTTCAGCTTTACCTCCTTGAGAGGCAAAGATGGTGTGGTTGTCAGCAGCTCCACCAGGAGCGCCTTACCCTGAGTCTCAGTTTGGTCTGCACTGAACCCACTGGCTGGAGTTCTGCCCCATATCCACAGCTACCAGTCTTAATATGATTGGATTTCATCATTAGCTACCTCTTAAAAAGCCATTTTGCTTCCTTCCCAGGCAGTTAGCCTCCAAGCGCCTCATTACGTGTTCTCATCACTTTCTGTGCCACTTTGTGGCTCTTAGCACAATTGCTATGCATTTATGAAACCATTCATTTCGTAGTTACCGTCTTCTTTGGCCTGGGGATTGTGTTATATTATAGAGTAGGGAAGTTGGCTTAGTCATAATTTCTGCAAGTTAACAGTGGGCGATTAGAGCCTCATAGGAGAATGAAGGGAAACTGAAGCCGCATTTGAATTTTTTTTTTTCAGGAGAAAAACTGGAGAATGGAATTTCTTGTTTCAGATTCTTAAGGGATCCATAAAATAAGTCATCAGGCTTAGAACAGGATTTAAGAATAGTTCTGGCCGCTCTCTCTTTCTGCTTCCTTGGCGTGCACACGCGTTTTCTCTGTCTCTCTCCTCTCTCCTTTTATCTCTTTTCTCTGTCTTTCTTTCTCCCCCTTCCTTAATAAATACTTATGGCAAAAAAAAAAAAAAAAAAAGAATAGTTCTGGCCATGCAGGCATTTTACTTAAACACTGTCGATCACCAAGGTTATATAACAAAGTTGCTTGGAATCATTTACTGTGTACACACTCAATTTTGATGTAAATCGTTCAGAATTATAAAGATAGCAAAGTCATTGTCTTTATGACAGGGGCCCGAGGAACTGAGTTCTCTCCCCAGAACCCACATGGCAGAAAGAGGACTCATTCCCAAAAGTTGGCCTCTCACTGTACTTGCACTGTTCTCCACGCTTGTGTGCAATACAGTAAATTAGGGCAAAATTTAAAAACCTCACAGTATAAAATCAAAACTGGAAGGAATCTAGATGATAGTTGGATATCCAGAGTTCACAGGTAAGGGGACAAATTATTAAAATCACAGTTACCAGCCTCGAAGTTGAGAGGGAAGATGGTGGATTCTTTTCTGGATCGATTTCCTGTACCAATAAGTAAAAGAGATTACTAAGTATTATAAATTTCTACCAGCTGGATTATAGAAAGTACCCTCTCTAGCAAAAAGGAAAAGTGAACTGTGGTTTGCTTTAGTAGAAATGAAATTGGTAGAAGTATTTCAGAAACGTCTGAAATAAAATTACTGTGAGTCAGTGTCCTTAGGGTCAATGAAAAAGCAGGCTTGGGTCAAAATGTCAATAACTTGTAATCAATTTTTCTAATTGCAATCACTTTTCATTTTCACTGCCGGACTGCAGCATGGCTTTCAGAAGCTAGGAATCTACGACGGTTTAGTGTAAGGAAGGTCTGGACAAATCTCTCTCCAAGGTGCAGGTCTAGGGATGAGTGTAACACGTGGAGAGAAACAGTTAGTTAAGCCCAGTGTTTGAGCTAATACAGGCAGTCGTGAGTCTTCAAGATATGCCCTTGTGCTGATAACAATTTGAAAGTTCATTACTTTCTACTTTGTTAAATATTCCTAGCAACGGCTTTCATTTATAAACACTCACGTTTACAGATTTGTTAAGGTGCTGAAATTCCTCTTCTGCTTTAATCACATTTCCAAATCTGTAACCGCAACAACAACAACAACAACAACAAAAAAACGTCTAAATTGCCTATGGCAGAATGGCTTATGATTTCAGTCTGTAGTCTTTGGCTCGAGACTATACTGAGGAAGGTCATCCTGATAGTAGTAGAATTACTCCCCTCGTGGTAGATAGGAAGGAAGGAGAGAGAGAGACAGAGAGAGAGAGAGAGAGAGAGACAGAGAGACGGAGACGGAGAGGGAGAGGGAGAGAGAGAGAGAGAGAGAGAGAGGGAGA
>NW_026067906.1:7893789-7895078 GCF_014885135.2 Alexandromys fortis | reverse complement strand
TTTAAGATTCAAGGCAAACTTAATTACAGGTCCTTGTAAAATCTAAAAAAGCAACTTGGAACATGCAATAGCTCAGAATAAGCATTACCCTTTACAAAGGAAGGAATCAGGGCATAAAAAGGAGGGATGGGACCAAAGCAAGACTGGAAGCCAGAAAGAAACCTAAATATAAATCTGGAGATCTATATCCGGTGATTGGAACACACGGCGGTGTAAGGAGAGTCCTGAACGGCATAAACAGCCCACCTAAGTGTCGTAGTTAGGCAGAGAGAACGAACCACAATACACAACAATCCCACATGGGAGTTTATCAATAGAGCAGTAAAGGGGGGGGTCCTTGACAGTCGACCAGGAAGCAGAAGTGGTAAGAGAGTGAGGAGCAGGCAGAGCTTGCTTAGAAAGAACCCTTTGCACATGCGTACAGAGCCTCTGCATGTGATATACCCACACAGTGCAGGGCATAGTGACGTGTAGGGGCCTGGGCTAAGTATTTGCCTGATAAGCTCATGCGTGGCTTTAAGACCCTGAGGCTCACCCTGCCAGCTGACAGGGCCAGCATAATGCCTGAATCCTAACACTAAGGCTTTGCCCTTTTAACCCCGTAAGATCTCCACCTGAGGTTGGCTCTGCTTGTTACCAGTGTCTTCCTTTGGTAGATGTGCCACATTTGTGACGTCTCTGGCTTTGTAGGGTCTTTGACTGCGTCATTATCACAACTTAATGCGTCACTATACTGTCTGCATGAATAGCACCTTTCAAAACTCATTGCCTGGCCCCGTGGGCTTATCCTCGAAGTCTAAGTGAAGCCTCCACAAACCTACAACTTTTAAATTTTGCATGCCTGAAAAAATAAGCATAATTTGGATCATGCCAGCGTCTGGTTGGGCTTGAGCAGTAGATGGAATAAGACACAGTGCCTTCGGCATCCTAAATGAATGAACCTGTAGACCATACTTCTTAGAAAAGGTTGTCAAGCAGCATTCTTGCCTCAAGGAAAAGTCTTTCAAATGAGTTTATTATGTCATATCCTTGAATCTGCAGTGGGAGAAATTTGACCAATTCTTGACATATGGACATGGCATCCTTTACATTCTGTGATGTAAAGTCCGTGGTCCCTTTTAATGACAATATTTTCAGAACCATTGCTTCTGTAACCCCGATTTTACATGGAGTTTTCTGACATGAACTTCAAGTTAGTCAGGTTTTTCTCTGCTTTATTCTCCTGGTTCTCAATGTAAGCACGGATGAGAGCAACTGATAGTAATCACACCATAGTCTAAGTGCTGAGT
>NW_026067906.1:7875535-7890809 GCF_014885135.2 Alexandromys fortis | reverse complement strand
CTTATTAAATGTAAATATATTCCAATATACATATAATAAATAATCTACATATAAAATATGTATGGTGAGAAATAAGAAATGGGCCACAGTTCGGATACATGAATGGGGCCCTTTATCGGAGAGAAACTAGGAGCTTATTGCTAGTACATCTGATTTACTGTTTTACCTTCTTCAAACTCTCAGACTTCATAGCTAGTGCTCACCTCATCATTACACTGATAATTAAAGATCTGCCCTATACACCTGAGTCCAGAGTACCGAGGTGTGCATTCTTCTTCTGCTTCAAGATTTTTTTTTCAAATGTAGCTTAATAAAGCTATGTGTATTAAATAGGATATACAAATTTGCAAACAAAAAAACCCTGCTTCAGTTAGTAAATTAATTTCAATGCTATGTTACCTGTTGGCGGAGGCTGTTTGTTCATTCCTGGCTGCCCAGACCTGAAATAATAACACAGAATCTAATTAATTACAATACCTTTTGGGAAACAGCTTAAGTGTATTACTAACTAGCTCTTACATCTTAAATTAACCCATTTCTATTATTTTATATTTTACCATGAGGCTAATGGTTTATCAATAATTTTTCGGCTAGCAGCTTGTGTCTCTGTCTTTCTCCTCCGGTGGCTACAGGGAGTCTCTATGACTCCACCTGCTCTCTCCTCCTCTATCTTCTTGAAATTCCCTCCTTGCTCTATTCTGCTCTAATCCACTGCCAAAACAGCTTTATTCATTAACCAACAAAAGCAACACATATACAGAAAGACTTCCCACACCAGTTACCCAACACAATAAAAAATGTTTTATCAGGAATATTCTTTATTACACATTGATTCCCTCCTCCAATAGTCTATGAACATTTTATCCTATAATTTCAGTCTCGCTCATGATTGATTTCCTGTTTATGCCACAAATTTTGGTGAGAACCTAATCCATATAAGGAATTCTCCTAGTACGGGCTGCAAGATCATCAGCAAAGATAGACATTGTCCCTGAGGTTATGAAGCTATATGGTGTTTCCCCTTGCTACTCTTGTGATGGGAGACAGATAATACACACATCAGTAAGGTATATAAAGGGCAATAAATGCAATACAGTAAAATAACTCAGTTAGATATGATGCATATGTTCTTTTAAATAGGATGGTAGTAGAAAGAATTGCTAAGAAAATAAAATATGATAAAGTCTATAAAAAGAAATTAATCACAATTCATTACTAGTTACTAATAAGGAACTGAGTGACTGTGTGGGATTGTAGTTGAATTATATTAAATGAAGCATTGTTAACACCATGGAAATATTAGCATGCTAATTACAATATTACATCAATACTTTGTTACAAGTGTTGCTATTTCTCATAAACAAGTTTAGTGTGATGCTTGCTGAACTTGCGATTTTACCAGTTTTTAGTCTCAATTCTTCAGCCTCCACCTCCTAAGTGCTAGGATTACAGATAGGCACCCAATGACTTATTTAGTATATATCTCAATGAAAAGAAACACATATAGTCAAGGTTCCAAATTTTCGTGATTTCAGAAACAGATTTTAAATGAAGGCAGGATAATCACAAGTTAAGGGGAACCTTATGTTACAGAGCAGAAATTATTTAAAGGAAAGAGAGAGATTATAAAATATATTCATTTTCTTGGTCGATTTTTGTTGTCTGGAGGACAATTCTATTTGAAGCTTAATAGAGTTCAAGATTAAAATTTTGATTTTGCCACACACATATAAATTAGCTCTCTCAAACTCATAAAAGAACTCAAAAGTAGTTCTGTATGCCATTTAAATGGAAGAATGAAACCTAGTAAAATCTTAGGCCAATACAGCAATTTCCTTAGGATTCTAAAAATTGAAACTGTTGAAGTAACTCATTGTGTTTTTTTCTTTTAGATTCATGTTTATTTTTAATCATTATTCTGCAAACATCATGCAATTCAACAACCAATTCCCTAGTCATAAGCTCTATTTCACTTTAAAAATTTTAATCACACATTAAATAGGCTCAGGGTACCTAAATATTAATTATCTTGAAAGAAACTAGTTGATGAGAAAGTTTAATTGATATTAACTTAGGCCACAAGAAGATGCTATAAAAAGTATATTAATATATTTCAAGGAGTAGAAACCTCCGCAGGGAGAAAAATATCTTCTTTCTTAGCAAATGTAATGCATCATAAGTATCCTACAAGCTCAATCTTTCTAAAGCAGTAGCAATGGCTTCTCTTTCCACAACTCTCCTAAAATCAGTATTAAAAATCAAGGAGAGTGTAGTTAAGGACAGAGGTGTTACAGACCTCCTATTATTTTTAAAATTAAAATACTTATGAGACAAAAATGCAGTAATTTTTCTAGCTCATTTGTATGAACCTGCTTATGAGTAATATATATATATTCATATTCATATAAGAATAAGGGAGTTAATGAAATTTATTAAAACTTTAATAAACTAAAATCTTTTATAGCTACACATTTACAGTTATTCATAATTAAGGATAAACTGCCACTACAATATATGTTGATATCATCAATGTCTCTTAGAAAATCTATTTCAAGCCACTTATATCAAAATTTTATCTATGATAGAATTACATGCTTAGAAACTATTGGACTAGGAAGAAAATGAAGCCAAAGTGCTGACACAGACACTTCGAATATGCGCGTGTTGACTTGGGAGGAGTGTGACACTCATTTGAAATATGGTACAGGTGGAATGCAAGCCACTGCCCTGCAGAAGGTGGCAACCCTGGAAACAGGAAAATGGAAACCCTTGTGTGGTTGATAGCTTCAGCAGAATGCAGGGAAAAAACAAGCAAACAAGGGGAAAGTACTCCAAAGATGTGTGTTCATCTGTGAGATTAGCAGAACATAACAAGCTGAGATGGCAGCAAATTTGTAATCTTCCCCCTTTATATTAGTGTTTATTAACTCTAGAAAATAACGAGCCTCATCAGAAAGAACTGTGGTTATTCTTGCCCTTCTGGCGTCTGGCTTCTCTTCTCATCTCTTTATTATTCCTTAATAGTTCCACTTCTATTCCTATGACATGTCAATTCCATCCATGAAAGACAACTTCACACTGGCCTTTTAGTGCCTGCTTTATTTCACTTAACATAATGATCTACAATTCGGTGACTCTCACCTTAATCACGTGATTGCTTTCTCTTAAAGGATGAGTGGTACCTCGTTCTGTATACAAGCTAAAGTGTATTTCCTTTGTCCCTTCATTTGTTGATGGACGTCTGGGCTGATTTCATGGCTTGTCTATTGCAAATAGACAATAAACATGGGGAAGTAGGGATCTCTATCATTGGTAAGTTTGATTCCTTTAAGTGTATATCAGGTTTGGTATGGGGGAATCATATGATAGTAATCTTTTCAGGTTTTTGTTAAGGAAGCTATATACCCATTTCTATAGTGCCTATTGCAATTTACCATAAAAACTTAAGAAGCTAGCATTGCTACGTGTTCCCCTTCCTTGACACCCTTGCCCACATTTGTTGTTCATTTCTTCCTCTGGATGATTACCATTGTCACAGGGATCAACGAAATCTCAGCATACGTTTTGACTTATATTTTCCCAGGGGTTTAAATATTGAAGGTTTTCTGTGTATCTATTGCTTTTTTAATAATTCTTCATTCGAAAACGTTACTTAGTAGTCTATTTGGTTGATTTATTCCTTTAGTGGTTATTTTTTTATTTCTTCCTGTATTCTTTTGTATATTATGTTTATTCTGGACACAATATTTTGATTTGCTTGTAGCATTAAAGATATTATTCCACTTTCCCCTGTATTCCAATTTGATGATAAAGCAGTACACACAATTTTTGTTGCTTTTATTTTTAATGTAATATATCTTCTCTATTTTCAAAATACTGTGCTCATTTTTCATTGTCGCTTGTGATTTAATTATGTTGTTACTGAGTGTATTGTCTACATAATTTTGTATTGAATTGCCTTTCTTTTTTGCACCAAAGTTATCAAAAAATTCCAAATCTTGTCTGTGTTATTGTTTCCACCTCTTCTTATAGAACCCCAGTTCCATGTATGTCAACTTTCGTATTTATTAAAATTCACTGAGACTTTTGCTTATTTTGATTTTTCTTAAGCCTATTTTCTATCTTTGGACAGCTAATTTCAGTTGCTATGCATTACTCTCTTCTATTCTCTACAGTCTGTTGTTAGACACCTTGAAAATATGCCCAGTAGCTCCTATGACTCCTCTCTCTGCTATTTCTAACGCTGTGGTCACCTTAGACCCTTTTTCATTATATTTAACATTGACAGACAGTGAGCCACATTTTATGACTTCTGTGAAAATAGTACATTTCACTCCTTGTTACTCATTGTGCTGGAAAGGTATAGAACTGCCTTGTTTTGTTTTCCTATAATGGTATTTTTTCTAATAAATAGTGAAATTTGTGGTCATTGTGGAAATTTGCTTATTATTTTCATACACGTTTTTAATATCTGAAGTGTAGAGGTTTCATGATGACAAGTGAAGCCCAGATGGAGGCTTTGGAGAAGCTGCAAGAGGAAATGTGCATTACTCATGGCTGAAATACTTGAAAAATTTTCTGTGGTCTTCCCTGAGCCTTCTTTCTGCTTTCCAGAATATAGCTACCAGTTATTGTTTAGAAGCATTGCTTGGAAAAATTCCAAAAGTGGAAATGCATGATTTCAGTTAACATCTATTACAACATATTATTAGAGTGAATTCTTCTATTTTATTACTAACGTTTTAATTTTTATGGCACCTGGTTTATAAATTAAACTGAATCATAGGTATCCATGGATAATGCACTATCCAAGCGGTATTTGTGATTAGAGGTTTTGGCCACTATGAGAGTGTTAAGAATTGTCTTCTGTGGGAAAGGAGAAACTACTGTCCACTCAAACTGGTAGAAAACCGAAGGAAGCAATACTCTTGTACTTAACCATAGCATGTAAAGCAGTCTCTGAGATCTACAACCCCCATATACAACTCCCACTGCCCCACTCAGGCGGTCTGTATATCGTCCTCATTCCTGTTTTGTTCTCCTAATATATAGCAGTAGAATCTCATTCATATCAAGGCTGTAAGTTTTTGCAAGTGCTCTTTACCACAGCAGGACTACTCTTGCAGCTAATAGCTTTTAAATGCCACTCTCCTGTGGCTGCTTCAAAAACATGGCCAGATTCATTCAGACAGCATTAAATCCTTCACCCTGAGACTTTCCACAATACTTTAAAAGAGTATCTAGTATTGATCTTGTTCACCATCTCTCTTTAGAGGAAGGCTTTTAAGTTGTTCATTTAACAAGTCTACCTATGTAAGGCACAAACAAGGCCTTGGTCGGCACTCTGAGGGTGAAATGCTGAATGCTTTAGATACATCTTCTCACACACCACACAGTCTCGTAGGAGAGGCGTCTAGATTTTATGTAGATATGCAGTCTCAGTTGTGAACTCAGGGAATGGATCTCGAACTAGCTTCTAAGGTTTAGAGTTCATCTCTATTTATTGAACCATGTATCTGTTCATGCTTGAGGAAGTTAGTTACTTAAATTTTCTGAGGACATATGTGCTCAGCCCTAAATGGGAAATGTATGTGAAAGAAAAGGTGGAAGGAGACTGGGCACCAGAGGGTGGGGAAGAGTAAAGTGAAAAGCTGTCTTCTGGATATGCCAAGTAATCATGAACATATAACAACTATGACCACCAACACAAGTTATGCATGCACACCAACACACACACACACACACACACACACATATAAACAGACACCTCACATACATGCACACCTACATAAACACACACACACATACATGTAGCTGGATTTATTTTACTCTTTGGGAGCCCACCACTCAGCTCCCAAAGAAATACACAGAGACTTATTCTTACTTATGAATGACCAGCTTAACCTGGCTTGTTTCTAGACAGTTTTTCTAATTTAAATTATCCATTTTCTTTTTAACTACATTTTGCCTCTAGTATTTTTACCTTTCTTTATTCTATATAGCTTTCTTTCCTTTTTACTCTGTGGCTGGCTGTGTGGCAGAGTGGCTGACCTCTGGCATCTTCCTCTCCTCCTTTTCTTGCCCCTGTCTTTTCTCTAGATTTCTCATCCTATTTGTTCTCTCTGCCCATCAGCTGCAACTTTTTATCTCTCCCACCTAGCTTTTGGTTGTTTAGCACTCTAATTGATCAATCAGGTGTTTTAGGCAGGCAAAGGAACATAGCTCTACAGAGTTGAACAAAGCAACATAAAAGAATGTAGCACATCTTTGTATCTTTAAAACAATATTCCACCGCATAAATGAATGTAACAGAATACTCCACCTATACATTTACAAAGAATCCAGAGCAGACCAAAGGAAGGAAAACTAAAGGAAGGGAAAGAATGGACATAACCATAGGAGGGGGAATATTGTGAAGAAGAAGACTATTAATAGGAGTGGAAAGGGGAGAAAGTGATACTGGCCTGGGGTGTGGATATAATCACAATGCATTGTTTACAGTTTATGAATTTGTCAAGGTAAATAAATAAATATATAAATAAAAGTATTTAAAACATGGCAAGCCTTTTAATTGTTCTTAGCTCATAGGAACAAGATACCTTTGATGGGCTGTCTTCTGTTTCTCTTATAGTGTTTAAATATGCTGACTACACTCAATGAATGAATGGATTATTATCTATGATTCTAGACTACAAGGTCATAGGTCAAAGTTTATGTTGTTTAGTGCTCATCTAACTATGTTTTATACAAGAAACTGTTTAGGAAATGCTATAAATGAACAATGACTATGTAGATTTTATTTGTTAAGTAATAACTGAATGAACCCCCCCCTGTACTGCTATTTTATTTTAGCAACCATTCTCTAAATATTCTCTGTATGTTTATCTTCATTATGAACAAAAAATGTGGTAGTCTTTTTCATCTAGATTTTATAAAATTTAGAAATTGGTATGTTTTGAATTGTATACAACAAAATTAAAAGTACATAAAGAAGCAAGATGGAATCCAATAATAATACATTCAAAAGAACACATAAAATAATTTAGAATTTGTTAGCTTTAGTTGTAATTCCATAAAATTGCTAACACTTTAATGATTACTCTTATTTATATGAAAGATTCATATGGATGAAGACAGTAGCAGATAATAATATCACATGAATGAGAATAGTGTCAGTTTTAAGAGAGGGAAACCTTAAAACAAGATGAACACTTAAGATTTCAGATCGAAGACAACTAGAATAAATGAGAAGAAAAGGCTAAGGGGTAGAAAGTGATTTAAGAAGTGAGTCTTTCAGCGTGGTCCTAAGGTATAATAGGAGCACAGCGAGTAATGATCAGAGAGCAGCTACTGTACAGGGCATTGCTCATGTGCTTACAAAAATAGTTACTTCATGCCATTAATTTAATTTCTCACAGTGCACACCATCCTGAAGCTGTGGAGGTTAAAAACAAGTGAACAAAAAAAATGGGTGTGGTACAAAGGACAAAATATCTAAATACTGGTCATTCCCCAATAAAGAAGTAAATATTGCTGTAACTAGTAAAACTTTACAGGCATTATAGTAATTTCAAACATCTAAGAGTGTGTTCTGTGTTGATAAGTAATATTTCCTTGGGGGTATTTTTGCATACGCTAAATTCAAAAGTTCAAGTGAGTAAGGTACATTTTTAAAGTTCTAAAAAAGGTCTAACACTAAAATATTCACTTGTCAGCCAGGAAAAAAAATATACCTTCTTGATTTACTTAGATACTTTATTTATTGCAATGCAGCTATATGTCCTGCAAGGTGTAGGCTCTTTTACCCAAATTATTTTTTATTTGTTTGCTTGGTTGGTTTTTTGAGGCAGGGTTTCTTTGTAGCTTTGAAGGCTGTCCTGGAACTCACGCTGCAGATTTAATGAATAGGAACAAGGTAGAGCTACAGGACAATCCATATAAATGCTACATGGAATTAGAAACACTGAGATTAACAGAAACATGTTCTCTGAGGTGTCATGCTTTAAAGTGCAAACAATTTGAATGCTTATTAAACACAGACTGTTTTTCATATTAGGGCTGAACTTAAGCTTTTCTCAAGTGGAAATAATGTTTGTGATTTGGGGGGTTATCCCTACTTAGCTATGGGAGAATTTTGATTAGGTTTTATATTAATTTCTGTCCTTCAATACTTTTAATGCTATTTTTATATTTCTACATGACATAGATATAGCTATTTGTTTTCAAATAAAATGCCACATGCCTATGAAAATCATGTGTAGATTCAGAAATCATCTAGATAATTATTACTATGACGGACCAGTGCATTATAGTATGGTCCATCCATGCTATTCCTGAAGACATCTACAGAGAAAAGTGAAAAACGATGCACGAGAGAATGAATGTGTTTTACTATTTACTTGAGAGACAAACTAGAGATACAACAGCATTTGAATATCATGAGATATAAACAGCTTTTAGTTTGCCTTGCCAGTTTACAAATAATGACATGATGACTTACTATTAATTATGAAAGCTTAGTTTTAGCTTAGGCTTGTCCCACTAGTTCTTATAATTTAAATTAACCCATTTTCATTAATCCACATTCTGTTACATGCTGTCCATCCTGCTTCTTCTGTGTCTCCTCTTAGTGTCTTTTGACGACTCTGACGTTCTTATTTCCTGAGTCCTATTTGTCTCCAGAAGTCCCACCGAACCTTTTCTTGCCTAGCTATCTGACATTTAGCTTTTTATTAAACCAGTCAGAAGGTGCCCTGGTAAGGACACATCACAGTCTAAACAAATATTCCACAACATTAAGGCCATCTCTGAGATGAGATAAAGAAAGCTTTGATTACCCCCTTGGAAATGAAGTATTTAGCTTAGCCCATTTTTAGAAGATTTATAGTTTTGTGCTGCTATGTTGGAGAAGGGACGCTTGTTGGTTCCTGGCCACCTGGCTAGCTTAGACCCAGTGTAATCACACAGAAACTATTAATTAAATCACTACTTGGCTCATTAGTTTTAGCTTCTTATTAGCTAACTCTTAGATTAATTTAACCCATTTCTATTAATTTGTATATCACTACATGGCTGAGAATTACCAAATAAGTTCCCAGCTTCTGTCTTCAGCGGCTCCATGGCTTCTCTATGACTCTGCCCTTCTTTTTCCTAGTATTAGGTTTAGTTTTCCTTGCCTACATAAATTCTACCCTTCTATAGGTTCAAAGCAGTTTCTTTATTCATTAATTGCAATCACAGTATACAGAGGAAAGTTCCACATCACTCTTATACTAGATTCACAGAAAATTCTGAGTTATACAGCAACACTGAGTGGAAAATACAAAGCTTGTTTTTGCCAGAAAAAAAATAGTTGTGTCTTGTCTATTTCTTTTACTTTCCTATGTTAGACTCAGCTTTCACAGATGTCCTTTATATTCATAAAAAGTTATTCCTGTTTAACTGAAAGTCCTTTAAAATATAGTAGAAGGGAGGATTCTTTTTTGCATATGAACAATTCAAAGGTAGAATTAAAAAGCCATTTATTAGTTTGTATGTAATGGATAGTTTCTAGTGGATTTCACTTATAAATCAAATGAGCATGTTCATAACAAATTATAAGCAGATTCGTAAAGAATCTACAGGAGTTGTCTTCCTGAGCCAAATGTTTACTCCTAAGCACATCCTTCCACTGTTCCCAGTGTCTTTAATCAAAGCACTTGTGATTTTTCTCAGCAATTCCTGGAACAATTTCTCAATTGACCCTTTCCTGTAGATCAGCAGACAGCAGTTTAAGGTTTAGTAAACTATTGATGGATGCATGCATCTTATTCTGGGAATGCAAACCACTGAATACCAAACTGACAACATTTCCACATTATGGTATATTTTAGTCTTGCTTTCTATCATCACACAAGCAAGAAGACAGCTACAGGGAAAAGCCACCCATGTGATTATAGCTTTGTGTTAAATTTACTCAAATCTTCTCTCTTAAATTTTAGGCACAAATCCTTACTCATAAAGACATCAAAACAAAAGATTATATTAAATTTGTATGCAAAAAAGGATTACAATGTATGAAGTGGGTAGTTTGGTAGTATGAAGAATATCCATTATTCTCATCACCTTAAACATCTACAGGTACTTATCTAACAGAGAAAGGAAATACTCAAGATAATTTTGATATGATGGGTGAAATGTGGTTAACACATAGTTGAAAACATTTAATTCATAGTCCTGGATTATCATCCTTGTTTCTGCATTAAACAGACCTCTGTTTGAACTAATTCCTCCAATAATTTCCCACATCCTTCAAAAATACCCAAAATAAATGAAAAATCTGACTATCTATGCTTCCCTGTTTTTTGCCATCACTCTATAAAACTAAGTGAAAATTTTTTCTTTACATTTTATTAAAGAAATAAGTATCTTTTTAAATTAGATAAGGGGAGAATGTAGTATTTATAAAACTAGTTTCAAATACACCAAGATCTTAGTACAAATATAGATGTTGATAATAGATTTTCTTAAATGCATGAGATACCTGTGTTGGAGAGATGGATCAGTGGGTAAGAGAGTTTGTTGCAAGCATAAGGACCTTATTTCAGAACTTTGAATGCATATAAAATGTGGAAGACCAAGTTAAGTTAGAATTCTTATATCAAAGGGATAAAACAAAGAGAGAGCAGGCCAACCAATGTCTCTCCTTTGTCTTGTCTTCTGCACCAATACATAGCCATTTGTATCAGCATATGGATCTACATATACTGACATATGTCACACATATATACACATGATATAATATGGAATAGTAAATGCACAGATTCACAGACTTAACCTTTTTTTTTCTCTGTTCCAACCAACATGCATTTTAGGGATTAGAGTTCCACCTGGCACTCTTTTATCTATACATTTGTATATATGAAAAAATGACTGCTGGAAGACAGTGATAAAGAGGGAAATGTGAGTGAACATTCCAAACTTTTTTCATGAAAATCGGTAGTACAAAAACTACAATAAATTTGATAGAGAAATGTTACATTCATGTAACAAAGAGACACAAAGAATATGCAAGATGTTAAGAAGTATTACTAATTTGACTATACCTATCACAAAGTAAATTTGAATAAAAGATTCTTCAATTAAAAATTCTTCAATTAAATATGTCACTTGTTTTTTTTTTTACATGGATGGAAATATTTAACTAGAGCCAGACAAGACTTTTGGTACTTGAAAAAAAATACTAAGCATTAAATTTCGAATCTTCAAACTATTATATCAGTCTTCATTACCTTTTCTTCTCTTCTGCTTTCATTTTTTAATTCCACCACTTAAAGAGAAAGAAACAGCTCAAACAAGATCATTTGTTATTTTTTTAAATGTACATAAAGAAGGACACATAAGTCAACCTATCACATATGTGTTTGTGCATCCATATTTACTGTCAAACTATTGACAATAGCTACAAGTTGGAGCAAACCTAGTTGATAATCTGATTTTTAAAGAGATTGTGTTACCAA
The DNA here is from genome assembly GCF_014885135.2 of Alexandromys fortis. Classification (NCBI taxonomy): domain Eukaryota; kingdom Metazoa; phylum Chordata; class Mammalia; order Rodentia; family Cricetidae; genus Alexandromys; species Alexandromys fortis. The sequence continues at coordinate 7,879,311 of NW_026067906.1, read as the reverse complement.
TATACAACAGGACTTTACACAGCTGTAAAGAAGGATAAAATATTAACATTCACAGGAAAATGGATGGAACTAAAGATCAAATGAAATTAGCCACACTCAGAAAGATAAGTGACCTATGTGGAATTTGGACATGGATATCTTTGAGTGTGTAGGGCATGAAAATTGCAGGGGTCATATTAGAGCAAAGAAAACAAAATGAAGGGAAGGGAAATCAGGGCGTTATGACATTAACACAAAACAAAGAACTTCTTTAGCAGGGAAGGAGACCAGGTGGGGGACACAGCGGGAGGAAGACAAATAAGAACAAAGGGCAATGGAATGTGTTCATGAAAATGCCACCACGATGCTAGGTGGTGGTGCTGTGTTCTTTAATCCCAGCATTTGGGAGGCAGAGGCAGGTGGATCTCTGGGAGTTTGAGCCCAGCCTAGTCTACAAAACAAGCTCCAGGACAGCCAAGAATGTTACACAGAGAAACGCTGTCTTGTAACCCAGCCCTCCCCAGCAAAAAAGGAAATGCCACAATGGAATGCATCACTTTGCGTGCTTTAAAAATAATTTTTAAAATTTCCTGAAACTAAATCATAGATTACAGAGCATGCAGTGTGATATTGCTTATTTATGTATCTCTCGGTGTTGATGTAAGTTTTTCAGAATAATAATTTTTGTAATGTAATGGTTTTTATGTTCAGTGTAGAAGCCATATAATTGCAAACTACTTTCTTCAATTTGCATATTTTTGACCTATTCAACTGTGCAACCAATTAAGAAAGTGACACACGGTGTGGGAGGTTGGGATGGGTGATGCACTTTACAAATCATCATATTAATGAGTTACAAAAATAGTTACTTCAGTAACTTCAGAAAGCCAGAAGGTAAAGAGGATCACTGCCTCTTTTTTTGGGGGGGGAGTGGGGTGGGAAAGCAATAAAGAGGGGCATAGCATGGTACTAATGATCTCGTGGAGGAACTGGAATAATGAAGGGGTTCTAATTTAGTGGGGAGAGAGAAAAGCACAGAATGGCAAAGTAGCAATAAGAATGTTTGAAAAAATCTTAAGAAATCTTACTATAAACTTTTAAGCTAAAAAAAAAAAAACAACCTGTCTCTCTCACACAAATCTTTGTATAAATATACATATATACTTTAAATAAAAATTTCCCCATCTGGGTTGGTGATTCTTCCTTCAACAGTCAAAGACCACCGAACAAAATCCCATTACCAGGCAAGAGAATACTCTTCTTGTTGTTGTTGGTGGTGGTGGTCAGGTTGACCAAGATATTCCGCAAACACTACAGATTAATGCTATTGCCCTTGATTATCCCTCAAGAGATATTCCTGAGGGTTATCCATCAGTCCCTTTTGCTGAAGACACTATGTATTTCAGAAACAGGGCCAGAGACCTCTAATCCATAACAGCTTTGAAAGCCTCCTTCTTGGAGATTAGCTTTCATGGTACCAGAAGACACCATACAAGTTCCAAAGGAGAGAACAAGCAAGCTATGCCTATGAGCCATAATAAACCACAGCCTGGAATGATAGCACTAAAAGTACAATAGTGGCTTGCACACATTGGCAGTGACCAACAGATCTCTAATTAGATTTAAGACCCACTCAATAAGAGAAAAATCGTGCCTGGTACTGGAAAACTTGCCAACAACTCTGTTCTAGTGAAATCATGAATCCCGGAGGAGAATCTACAACCTACTTGCTTTTGAACCAACATAATCCCTAACTACTAATTCTAAACACATGTCTTTATATCCACAGATAAATGTAGTTCCCAATCCCCATCAAGGAAAATCTCTTTTCAACCGATAGAGAGCATTATAGAAAACTGTAATCAATCAAAATGTAGAGCTGTGGAGCCACCAATGAAAAAGAGGATGTCTAGGCATTATGCACAAATCTCTTTGCTAAGGAGAAATAGAATAGAATTTATTTTTCTATACACTTCAGATCTCTTGCTGAAGGAATCTTCCTACCTACCATCATAGCCTGTCTTCCTACAATAACTAACATGATTATGATAATACCTCCAGACATTCTGAAAGGCTCCCTTTAATTTGGATAAATTTTCACAGGTGCATCCAGGGACTTGTTTTCTACGTGTCTAGATTCTATCAAGTTGGCAATTACCACTAATCATGCATACAGTATCTTACAAAAGCAGATATCAAGGGTGGAATAGTTCTGAAAGAGATAATTGGAGCATAGAGTTAAAGAGAAGATTAGCAGAGAATTCAGACTTGTGGTGATTGGAATGAGAATTATAGAGGGAAGGTTCTGCTCCACCTGGTCCCACAGTCATTCTGTCCCAAATAAACACACAGAGGCTTTTATTAATTATAAACTGGTTGGCCTATTGCGCAGACTCATTACTAACTAGCTCTTATGACATGACTTATATTAACTCATAATTCTTGTCTATGTTTAACCACATGGCTTGGTACCTTTTCTCAGTGAGGCATTCTCATCTTGCTTCCTCTGTGTCTTGGTGGCAACTGACTCTGTCTTTCCTCTTCCCAGACTTCTCTTAGTCTGGCTGCCCCACCTAAAATTCCTTCCTGACTACTGACAAATCAGCATTTTACAAAACCAATATGAGTGGCAAATCTCTACAGTGTACGAGAACATTATCCCATGGCAGAGAATGTCCCCATAAGCTTATATATCTGAATAATTTCCCCCTTGGCAGAGACATTTGGGAAGTTTTAGGATTTGTGGCCCTATGGGAGGAGGCATGTCACTATAGGCAGGCTTTGAGGTTTCAGTAGACAATAGACAACATCATCCCAAAGTGTCTCTATGCCTTTCTGCCTCCTATTCAAAACAAATTATGAGTTCTCAGCTATTGCTCCAACACCATGCATGCCTGCTATGATGGTCAAGGGCATTAGCCCTCTGGAAGCATAGCCTCAAATTAAATGTTTTTTTTTATCATTCCTTGTTCATGGTAGTTTATCATGGCAATAGAAAATTAAGACACCCCAACTCCCCAAAGATTGAGCTTAATATCTACTGGAGAGGAGGGAAGAGAATTTGGTTAAAAGCTCCAAATTATAACACAATTCCAAGAAAGGTTTGTTCTGGTTGATGAAGTAAGTACTTGTCTTTAAGCCAAAGCTATCAGAAAGAAGAAGCAGTCCCTGATTCTCACTGGGATGAGTCACCATACCCATAATTAGCTACCAACAACCAGAAGGGAGGTCTGAAAGGTTCACATTCATGGCTCATGTACCACAAATATTGATATAGTTGGTTTATACTTGAAAGGTTTGAATGGACAAATTAGAAATTCATTAGAGTTCTCATTGATTGCTTGACATTACATTTTCATATTATTTTGATTACTCCTTTGAGACATTGATTTTCATTTTAATACTCCTCTACCATTTCATTACCACATATGTCAGCAACAATTGAAAATTTACATGATTCTCAATCATCAGGTAGAGTTTCAGGTTTGTGATTCTCTAATTATGGAATTGGCACTATCATTTATATTCATAAACATATCCTAAAGGTGTAAATTATAAACTCATAACCCTCACATCTTGGGTTTATTTAATCTAATATCATTCCACATGCAGATAAGGAATTTGTGGCTTCTCTGTCATAAATTACATCTCTCCATAGCAGCACACTAAGGAGCCTGATATCCAGTCTAGTACTCTAATTATATCAATTCATGGATTATTCAAATCTTAAAACTCAAGATGAATATTCTTTAAACAGTTAACTATGTCACAACAAATTCTATATTCTCCTGGAATTT
>NW_026067906.1:7853281-7875334 GCF_014885135.2 Alexandromys fortis | reverse complement strand
TATACTGAAATCTAAGTGGTTACTTAGATTTTAATTTTGTCACATTAGATTAGAATACTTTTATATTATGAAGATAAGGAAAACCTCAATGTAACATTTTTTGGGAAAAAATTATACATCATAACAGATGAGTGAATGATGGCAGAGATGATGAAAAGGCCAATTAGGGAGAGAACTGCTCTGATGCCATGTAAACAGTAGCTTGAGAAAAGACTATCTCACACACTTAAATATTTTCTAAATCTGAATGGTAGTGCATGAGACTTTACTAGTGAAATGTGTAGAAACAAAAGTGTTTTTGAAAAATAAATTAGGACTGGGACATGGGTATACTGCTCACTAAGCATACAAAAGTTTCTCAATTCTATCTCCAATGGTAGCACACGGAACACAAATGAAAACTTAAATCATTTGATCATTGGTTATGTCTAATTAGTTATAACAAGACAGTCTGTGCAAATAACTAGTTAACTGTTTGTAATTGGAGGTGGTGGGACTTTGAGAAGTCTTTATTAATTTGATTTGATTCTATTAGTTGGAGACAGTTAAGAGATTTGCACTTAATGAAGACTGGAACATGCACTAGAAAAATTCCTTAACAGAGTAAATTTAAGCAGAATGGTAGTGGTGCGAAGCTTAATCCTAGCACTTGGGAGACAGATGCAGGTGGATCTCTTTGAGTTCAAGGTCAGCTTGGTCTACAGAGCGAGTACCAGGACAGCCAAGGGTCTACTGAAAAGTCTGTCTCAAAAAAAAAAAAAAAACCTAAAACCAACAAACAAATAAACAAACAAAAACAAAGAAAAGAATGTGAATTTATCAAATGTAGTACAGATAGTGTTAAAAGTCCTTTATCTGTTAAAGAATAAAAAAATAAAAAAAAAAATAAAAAATAAAACTAAAACCAACAAACAAATAAACAAACAAAAACAAAGAAAAGAATGTGAATTTATCAAATGTAGTACAGATAGTGTTAAAAGTCCTTTATCTGTTAAAGAATTTGAATTTTTAACATTAAAGCTTCAATGTTAAGAGAGTAGTTCTTATTATAAGCATTCTAACCATAAAAGAGAAAACACATACTTATATACAAGAATCCGAAGCAATTTGTGGCAGATATGGCTATGTCTATAACATTGATTGTGGTATGATTACACAGTATAGGACTATACCGAGTGTAAAAATCTGAATACAGGAATATGCATGATTCATTACCTATAAAATTTAGTCTAACAAAACTGCTTTAAATAAACACAGTATTTACAGAAATAAACTCCAGATTTTTATTGACAAACTCTTTTAAACACACAAGAAAAATAATATCAAAATTAAAATAAACACATTTTCTAGGCAGTTAGTACTTTGTAATGCATTTTATGAACTTGAAATAGATTTGGCACTAAAGCTTGACAAGAACCATAAAGAAAAATTGCAGGCCACTATTTCCCTTGACACGAAGGAAAAAATACTACCATGTCAATAAGGTAATATGTGAAATAAACAATGTGCTGTGTAACAAGGAAGGATTTATTCACTAAGGAAGTATTTACTCTCAGAAAATTTATCATCACGACTATCCATATAAGAGAATAGTGAATAAAAATTACATGATAATCTCCATTTGACTCATTAATGGCAAAATTACTTTCCAAATCGAAGGAAGAAACCTTCCAAAGTCTGATAAAGCATATTCATTAAAACAAAAAGCAAAAAAATCTACCCTCAAAGGTGCCGGGAAGAGTTCAGTGGTAGAGCGATTGCCTAGCATGAACAACGTCCTAGGTTTTTTTTTTTTTTTTTCAATCCATCTGAGCTCTCTCAGGAAACCCCAATATTAGCATTATATTTAATGGTGAAATTTTGAGTGCTCTCCACTAAGACTAGGAACATGGCAGGGAGGCTGCTCGGGCACTTCTATTATACCTTAAACTCTAGGTTATATACGGTGGGAAAGCCCATAGACAAGACTAGGTGAAGAAGTAAAGTGAAACAGATACCATGATTTTCATACACACAGAAACTTCTAATTTCCACTGCTAAGCTATTACAATTAATTTAACAACTTTGCTATGCTCCCGGTTCATATATTTTTGTCTCTCTGTGTTAAAGAGGACTTAGAAAATCATTATAATGTTACTTATTGTAGATTTAAAAATTCAAATTTCTAGGAAGAAATATTTCAAGAGATGCGGGAATCTGATATAAAGGTAACTGCAAGATAAGCAGAGAGAAGTTTAAAGTAGTGTATGTACAGTGTGGTGTTTCTCCATTGGGAGACTACTGCTTTATAGTAGGAAAAATTTAAAAATAAGTTGAATGATTCCTTGCTCTTTAATATGGACAGTGTGTTTAAATTGACCTTACCTGTCAGAATAGGGCAAAGATGAGGGCTATATGAGAAATGGTTAAGTTATGTTATATAGTAATACTGCAGGCATCCTGCAGACATAATAAAGGCTTTAAGGAGCTTAAGTACAACAGAGAGTTAGTCTAGATATGAGTTCTTTCAGGACTACTTTGATGGCATAAAACAAAGTCAGAAATTTTTGTCTCCTCATCCTGAAGCTGCTCTGAGTTCCATACACACAAAGTACAAATGCTGACAATAGATTCTGAATGTTCGCTGTCATTCAAACCCTGCTAAAAGTCTAAATGCCGTGCATGAACTATGGGCACAGAAGCCATACAACCCATGCCTAGAATTCTGAGCGCAGAAAATGTAAGAAAACAAATGAGTATTGTTTTAATTTTTTATTTGTTGTCATTTGTTTTTACTGTATTAGAAAATTAAAACACTAAATATTAAAAACCCTTCCCCAAATAATTCATAAACTATATGCAATACAAATCAAAACCCAAGCATAATTAGTTTTTAAAATTATTAACAGTTTAATTATAAAATTTTTAAGAAAAGACAAGGGATCTAAGGAACCCAGAGAAACTTTGAACAACAAAGTTGAATTATTTATACCACCAAACATGAAAGCATCACAAAACTGCTTTAATTTTATGTGATATCAGCCTGAACACAGGCTGGAATTGATGATATAGAAGATGTAGATTAATCCACCACATATGTTCATCTGTTTTGCGATACACTACAAAACTGTCTTATGAAAGCATTATCTTTTCGATAAATGATGCAAGTTCAAATAGATATAGAAAATATGGATATCCATTATAACATATAAATAGGAATTTTCTTGGATCATTGCCCTACATATAAGAGAATAAAGTTTCAAGAATAAAAAGATGGACATGTTCCATGTGTTTTGGGGTTATATACATACACACATACATACACACAAACATATATACATATATGTATATTTATATATCCGAAACAATTAAATAAAACAGTATATAAGAGAAAGGATTGATGGATCCTCTTTGAGATTAAGAATGTATCCTCTAGAAAGGAGACTTAATGAGAGTATAAATAAATATAAGCCTTTGCCAAGGAGATAATGACTTCACATAATGAAACACAGAACTCATCTACAGAATACATATCCCATTCAACGGATAATGAGTTTAAGACCATCAACAAACAAAAAGATAAATCTCAAGTATAGAAGACAATGGGTCAACAAATTGTAAGATTTGGGTGGTCAAATGTCATGAAAACCTGTTCAGCATCACGAGTTCTGAGGGAAATGCAATTTGAAACTAATGAGATCTCACTGCACAGATGCTGCAACTGTTGACTAGTGATACCAATTCAATATTCTTACATGTATTTTCTTTGCCTTTTTCAATGTGTGTATGTGTGTGTGGGGGGGGAGTCAGAGAGGTAGGGAAAGACAGAGGAAGAGAGAAAGAGATTGCATGTTCACAGGACATAGGACATCCTTAGGTGTTATCCCAAGAAACACCATCCAGCCCCTTTTCCAGACAGGGACTTTATCTGGATCTCACCAATTAGGCTGAACTGGCTACTCAGTGAGACTCCTCTTTGCTGAGATTACATTGGGGTACCCCATGTCTCCATTTTTATGTGGGTTTTATGGCTCATACTCAGGTCCTTATTCTTGAGAGTCAAACACTATCCACTAGTCTATCTCCCCTGTCCATAAAGACTCCTTTCAAAGAAACTATATATTTGGGATGATTTAGGTCCTTGATTTTAGATTGAGTTTGAACTGGTAATGAAGATTTAGTATTCACAGATCAGATAGTACAGTTGGCTCCCTGAAAGAAACTCAGCCATTCTTCACCTTAACAAGAGACACTGTGGCACTGTTCAGAGTAATAAAGATTAGCCAAGAATAGCAGATACATCCGGGCAGGCACGGGTCACAGAAAAGCCACCCACAGTCTAAGTTAGCTTTTATGAAAGAACTTTTGTGAACATTTTGTCCTAGGAACTGACTAAAATACTTCTGAGTAAAATGCAATGCGTTATGGTTGCTGTTTATTTTTATTCTCTTTCGTGTGTTTGTGTGTTTTAAATTAATGAGTATAACAGTAATGTTTCCACTCTTCTACAGTACTCCATCTCTCTGTAGTTGTGTGTGAATGTGGTCACTTACATGATCTTCACTCTGCTGAGCAGAAGAATCTGAACTCTTGCCCATAAAAGTCCCCATCCTGATATAATGCAATAATCACGGAAAGATTCCTTTGATTCAAAGGATAAGCAACTGAATGAGAATGATTCAATTGGTCCTGAAGCAAAATTAATTAATGAACCATAAGTAATTTATAGATTTCTTATGCTCATTACTGAAGCATTTGCTGAGGTCTCCAGACACTAGCTAAAAAACTGTCTGTAAAAGAGCTTGCTTCCTTTGTGTCTGACATCTGATCTCGGCATGTCCCCTTTATCTCCAAACTTCCTAAGCTCTGATGTGATATCCCTTCTTTTTATCAGAGACCTTGTACCAGCAAAATAACACCCTGTAATATACTTTATTCTTTAGTTATAAAGTATAAGATTCATCTTCTTGAACATAGATTAGTGAATCACTCATGAACACTTAACCTCATCTAAAATAATCAAATTTTCTTTTCTTGGAATTTGAAATTATGATGCACGGAGGTTGGCAGTCTGTGTATAATTGAGTCTCAAATTCTAAGCCCTGGAGATGTGGGGTCTCTATATATGGACAATCATAGACACGTTAATTGAAGAACTCCAGATCTCCAAATGTAGAATATAGTGGGAATGTGCATGTTTGTGTGTGTGTGTGTGTGCATTCTTTTGTGGCAAAATATTTAAACTGAAAAAAGTAACTATGAAAAATGCCTTGCTGTAAATGATGGAATTGTTCAGTGTTGCACAATGATTGGTGTACACTGTTGTGCACTTTAAAAAGACAATAAATGTCACTATCAGGATGAAAAGAATTAATGCATATGAGAGACTTCAGACAGTCCTTGACAAATAACAGATGCTATAGAAACTGGAGTTGGATGAAGGGAAACAGAAACTGTGGCAATGAAAACGAGAAGAGAGGGAAGAAATAAAGTGGGGAAAATATAAATGATTCTCATCAGAACGTTCTTGAGAATGTTCTCAGAACAGAAAACAGAACCCCGAGGTAGCCCAGTCCTTAAGTGGATGATTGAGTCCCAGTCCAGTAAGGAGTTTTCTTCCTCTCAATTGTCTGAAATATGCTTTTTAAGTTGTTGAGAAGTGCCCATTTTCTTTTAAGAATGTGTCTCCCAATTGTTGCAGTGAAGGCAGCTGTGAGCTGCACCACTTGAGAGTGAGCGCATAAGCTTAGGCAATGTCTGGAGTTGCGACCGACAAACCAAGTGCTGCTGAGTGATTCGATTTCATCTTTCATGGAAATGGAATGATTGTGCTGTAAGAAACCACTTGAACTGATATTCATCACTTTTTATTGTAAACCATATTCTGGACATAAAGCAACACCATTTAATTTAGTTGCCCTGAGTAAATATTCCACAAATATTATTTTTCACATAGAGCATACTGTATTGCTTTGGGGTCTTACACTGTCACTATTAAAAGAAATCCAAAGCGAAACATCAGAAGCCTATTTAATGTTTAGGAAGTTTCATTGTGTCATAGAATCTCAGCTAAATGTCAGACACAGTGTTTTCGTTTGCTTGTTTCACTGTAACAGTCCTCTGAGGTGGCCTTCAGAGGACATTGACTTCTGCAGGTGCCACGTCATTCCTGTCTCTTCCACGGTCATTAAGGCAATGTGCAGTTCAAAATTAAGCTTACATGACCAACAATAGTCCAAACTGATAAGAATACTCTCTCATTTTCATTCTGCCATTAAAATGTTTTTACGGGCACCTGCGTCTAGACCAGTGCTTCTCAACCTTCTTCATGATGCAATCCTTTAACGCACTTCCTCGTGTTATAGTGACCACCAAGCACAGAATTATTTCATTGCTACTTTATAACTGTAACTTTGCTACTGTTATGGATCGTAATGTACATATCTGATATGGAATATCTGATAGGAGACCTCAAAGGGGCCATGACCCACAGGTTGAGAATCACTGCACTAGACATTTCTATCTCTATGCTTTTATTTGACAGTTGAGCAAAAATCAATTTTTCTTATTCTACAGAGAGTACCATAAGATGAAAGGCTCAACACAATTACTACCGTTGGACTACTTTGGTGACAGTTAGGAATCAGAGAGAAATCTAAGAAAGTAGAACCAGATATCACCTGATAATCTAAAAAAAAATAGTTAAAAGTCCTGAAATTCTTATTTACATGGTCAAATGTATTTTGGTTAAGGTTGATTTGAGTTGGATTTTGTGATATAATTAAGGATCACAGATTACATATTATCCTTAGCATGCAGACAAGAAACTGAAATTTCAGAAGTGTTAGGTGATCAGCTGAGAAATTAGTCATAATTCCTAGATTTAATATTTATATTCTGGAAAACAGCAGAGCTGTGGTATCTGATTAGAAAGATGGCATTCCTAGGCCATAAGACACATTGTACATTCAACATCTTTAAAGAACTCTTTTCCATTTTTCAATATACTTGAAATAAATCTTATTTGTTCTTAAGGTAACATACAAAATAATAGATTGCATTATGATATTTTATACATAGATAGTAGTGTCTATTGTCACCATTTTCTGTGTTTATGTTTAGTGTGTGTGCACTTTAATCTCGAGTCTATAGATAGATGAAATGTGATATATATCTTGTTTTTGTCCCCTAGTACACTCTGTTTTCCTCCTTGTTAGCCTTTTTCCAATAACTATGGTCCCCGGATAGTACGCTTTCTATTCCTGTGTCTTATATATGCATATATTTTATATTTACATGTAAACACACCCGTGTATGTGTGTTCTGTATGTTCTAAATTCCTCATATGAGAATAGACATGTATATATGAGATTCTGCATTTGAAAAGAAATGTTAATTTTTTCTGAAACTGACTTATTTTGCTTGAGATTGTCATCCCTAGTTCTATCAATTATCCTATAAATGTCATAATTTGTTCTCCTTTGTGACTGAACTAAATTCTAAGGTGTATATTTGCCAGTTTGTCAGTGAGGCAAGTTTTAATTTGTTGGAAAGTGAAAGAAATGGATATTGGATATTTTGAAATTCAAACACATGGTTGACTCTGTTTTTAAAAAGACAATTTATGTAAAATTATGAAAAATAGGAATAATTTTTCAATTTCCCTAACTGGAAATCACTGCTGTGCTCTAAGTGTCCTCCACCATTCATGCATCGGGCAGTCTGTTTTAAAAAATTGGAAGATGTAAGTTCAGTTTCTTTGAAGTTTGGAGACCTCTATGTGGATGAACAGTCCCGGAAGGGCTCCATGGTACCAACCAGCTTTGAACTTCAGAATCACCCTCTGTTATAATTAGTTAATAATATTCAGTTGCTTGTTGAACCACTGAGACATGATAATACAACTCCAAGTTGTAGAAAATAATACCTCAACAAATAGGATCTAAATTATAAAATATTTTATAAAAACTTTGTAATAAGGCCCTAGCAGTATTTTTAAGTCCCTAGGCAATAATTTTTATAAGTATAAACATTTATATAAATATCATATTTTATAAAGATTTAGATAAACATTGCTGACAGTGTTCGTGTGATTTCTCAGCAAAATAGAAGAACACACAGAGCAAACTTACTTTGGACATATATGCACATTTTTTTGCCTATCTCTCTGTTGCATGGTGTAATGGAAAGGATTTTGCCTGTGTAGACACTCTCTACAGAGTTCCATCCTTCACTCTGGTAGCTACTGAGTGCACAAGTTGCTGTTCTCTCTTGCGTCATTTGCCAAAACCAGAAAGTATGTTTTTGTGGAATAAATGCAAGGATTATAAAGAGGTAACAGATAACTTTAAGTGCAACCTTGGCGTAAGGAGAATATGCAAAGAGACTTGCATACATCAAGAATTGCTTTGAAGTCTGTTCAGTTCTCTCTTCTTGCCTGGCTCTCCCTGTCATCCCTGCAGCATCACACCTGAATGTTTTTTTTTTATCTGTAGAAAAGCAGCATGCTTTTGGTGACTGAAATTTATTTGCTTTAAAATTTGAGAAATGTCAGGAAACAGAAACATCCATCTGGAAACCTAGTTCAAAGAGAAGTTTAAAATGAAATCAAGAACTATGTCTCTTGTGCTTCTGATAAACTAATGAACTTCTGGATAGTACCAGAAATTGGGGGTTCAAAAACCTCACCTAACCTATACATTTAGGGCTGTTTGGAAGCCTCTGCAGAATTTTTTTTCCCCTGAACATTTAAAATCAAATGTTCTAAGCAGTAAACTGCATGAATAATCATTTCATGCAGTTTCACCTCATGTGCATGTTTGCATGCAACCACACACAGAGACATTCCATAAATTAACAAAACTAAATCACACAGATCTTAAATATCTTTTCACACACATACATTTCAATATATCTATATATGATAGAATATAGTGGAATATTTTATCTTAATAACATAAATAATTGCTTCAGGTTTCCATTTTTCATGTGCTTCAGTCAACCTTCGATTTCACTCTTTTAAATTAACTTTGTTAGTTCTCCCTGTAGATTATGACGCAGCATATATTAATATTTAAAAATGATACTTTATAATGCATTTTCTGCACCACAGTAAATTAAAAACCTCTCAAAGAGACAGAAGGTATGTACAGAATGCTAAGAAGTCACATGTTTTGTTTTCAGAGCTTTGCATTTCTATTACAAACAATACTGATTTTTTTTTTTCAAAAAAAGCAATAAAGAAAAAGATAGGCAGAAAAAAGCAGTAGCTGAAAAGAACATGTGAGCAGGTGCAGAGTACCACAGTATTCAGGGCAGAGTTATGGCAAGCTTTTCCTGTGGGCATTTGTGGTTTACATATTTAACATTAGCAAAGTGTCTGCGGAAAACTGACTTGAAAAACCAAGCTCCTGCAAAAGAGAGGAACAGCGTGTGGGGACTATCATTTGGCACTTCCAAGATTGGCTCTAACAAGGGGCCAAATTAGAATGCAGACTCTTGTGTTTTCTTTTTCCAGTTTTTGTTCTTGGAATGAGGTATCCTCATGAAGCTCATTAAGTCTCCTGTCTCGGCAGCTGACACTCCACTCAAGCATGAATAATCAAAGGGGTAAACAGAATGTTCATATAAATATGCAAGCATTTTTGATGAAACATGATATAATAGGTAGCTTAAGCAATAAAAAAATACAGGAACAAAATGAACATTGCGCTATTATTACATGTAATTTTGGGAAACTGCAGTCGGTGGCTGAAATGCTTGTTGAATTACATGTTAGGAATCATGATCTATCAGGCATCATAGAGGTGCCAGGTATTAATCCCGTGAATATTTACAGCAGAGAACTGAGAAGATTCAAATGAATAGATGTAAGTTTCATTTCCTTTATTATTGTCTGTCTCAGTCCTAGCAAGATATTTGGATGCTATCATGAAAGAAATGGTCTTGAGTTCACAAATTTATGTACACCCTGAGCAGCAACTATTCATTTTGACATACAATTTTGTTATTTCTATCTTAAGGAAACAAAATAAAGAAAAAATGACTTCATACAATTGATACATATTTAATATTTGATAACAATTGTTGTTGAGTAGAATTCAGAGTCTATACATAAAAATGTCAATTGGAGATTTTCCTCAGAACAACTGGACAGTTGTTAATGGATTTGAATGTAAGTATGGCCTGTACTCTCACAGATACTTTCATAGGTGTAACCACAGAAAATTTCTTCTTGTGTATATAAGGATGTCGGATGTCAGCTATTTTCGTGTGTGTGTGTGTGTATTTTTTTTTTTTTTCGAGACATTGTTTCTCTGTAGCTATGGAGCCTGTCCTGGAACTAGCTCTTGTAGACTAGGCTGACCTTGAACTCACCAGGATCTACCTGCCTTTGCCTACCAAATGTTGGGATTAAAGGCGTGTGCTACCACCATCCAGCTAAGGATGCCAGTTGTAGAGTTGCTTGTATTAGTAAAGATTTTCATACAATGTATGTAGTATTTCAAAAAAAGATTGACTCATTACTCACATTGTTTAAAATCTGTTCCTCATGAAGGTTTGTTTGTAGAAGCAGTCATTGATAAGTTGCTACATGATAGATATACATTTTTTATCAGGCAGCAAAGAAAAGGTACAGAACACCACAAATATTAAAACTTGTCAACACATACACCATTGCTTTTTAAAGGGTTTTGTTTTTGAAAGAAACACTGAAAGGAAAACTACACCCCACATGAAGGGCTGGAAACATCATAGAAGAACCAATATAAGAGCCAGAGGGTGTGGAGGTTGCTCTACAGGATATGACATGACATGACAGCGCTCTTGAACTCAGAGCAGCTATAATTACTTGGACTATACCTGCATGATATCAAGCCAGTCAATTTTGGAGCACATGCATCCGTTTGTTTGGGTGTTGTTGGCTTACTTCTGAACTTTTCTAAATCAAATCTTAAGTTGTCATTTTGTATATCTCTATTGCTTGATGTTAGCTTGTTTCAAAATAATTGGTACAGTTTTGGGATTTGTTCTTTGCAACTGTGTATATTAATGTGAACATGTATCTGTCCAAAGGACATTTTCTTTGAGTCCCTTCATTGTATGGACAGTACATTGTGTGGATAGTTCCTTATAGTTGTCATTTATATTTTCATGTGAAATTACCTTTCTCAAAACCTTGCCTGCCACTTACATTTTTCTCATTTTGCAGAGCTCCCTCTGCTGTTTCCTGTAGGAGCTTGCTTCCTAGGATTCCTGCCTCTAAGACTTGCTGAATTTTACCTGGACATCCTCTTTCCTCCCTTTCTTTGACCTAAGTTGTGCATTACTTCCTGGGTCCCTGTCCTGGAATTGTCAGCAGATCATTGTCAAACCATAGGGCGGACTACTGCTCAGATCACTGTGGACTTTCTTACTACAAGCTCCTGTATTTACCTCCACTGGGCCAGAGCAAACTCCTTCCAGAGTAATTCCTGATGGTTGCTTGTCTCTCAGTACTTTCAAGTGAAAACCTATTAATCTCAAGATTGTTTTTCTTACCTTAATCCTATCCGTGAACTTATTGCTTTACTCTCTCTCTCTCTCTCTCTCTCTCTCTCTCTCTCTCTCTTTCTCTCTCTCTCTTTCTTTCTTTCTTCCCAGTGCTCATCTTTTCATCCTACCTGAAAACACAATAACACCGAAATTGTATGCATCTGGCTGTTTATAACCTTTCTTTGTTTATAACATTTGAAAGACATACCACAGAAATATTCACATATACATGTTTATTGCTTTACCATTCACAATAGCCAAGATATGGAACCAACCTATATGTCCATCAACAGATGGATGGTGAAAGAAAACTTGGTATATACACACAATGGAATTTTATGTGGTTTTAAAGCAGAATTCAATTATGACACATGTTGGAAATGGGTGAAAATATAGATTGTTGTGGTAAGCAAAGTAAATTATACTTACATAGACAAATGTATATTTACTCTCATATACAGAATCTAGATTTAAATGTGTGTGACATGAAATTAGAAAAAGGAGGATGAGGGGGAAGCAAGGAATTTAATGTAATGTTGAAGGATGAGCCAGAGAGGAGTTTTTAATATACATGACATGAAAGCACAAGACGGAGGACTAACAAAGAGCAGAGAAAAATTGGATGGAGGAGAACAGTGGAGGAATGAATTAGAACAAAGTTCCGTGATTACATGTATGAAAATGTCACAGTGAAACTCATTTCTTTGCACGCTAACTTTAAAATGGAATGTAAACTTATATACACAGATCTTGCAACTCCTTCTCATCTACCTCCTTTTCATTTGTATTGGGAGTGTTCCATACATCTTGTCAGAGCTTATTATTATTTCAAAAGTTGCCTATAGTTTCCCAACATACAGTTTTCCTGGTGTGAATTTGAGAAGATTGATAAACAAAGCCAGCATTACAATTACTAACTCCTCACATATGTTTTAAATAATGCAACTTTAAAATGATGGAAACATTCATTAATGAGAAGCCTGGGTTAACAGGTTACAATATGCAGAGACTATTGCAACAGTTTAAAAGAATGGATTAACTAAAGTATTCTTAAATCAACCCAGAGACCTCATTTTTAAATGTTGATCTTTTAATATCAATATGACTGAGTGAATCATCATTGTTTTCATCTGTTCTAATGATGATTTGAAAGAAAAAAAGAGAAATTTGAATTAATGTGCATCTTTTATGTCCATGGCAACACAGAACTCAGTGGCTTAAACTGGCAATCAGTTACTATTGCGCCCACACCTGCCTGCTGCCCAGGCTCTTCTGGGTAAGTCTGCTTCTGCTCTGTAGCTGTGACAGCTGTGCTTTGCACTGCCGGTGCCACACGACCTTTATCTGCTCTATCTGACCTTTATCATTTTCTTAAATATCTATCATTCTTAAATAGCTCTCAAGCCAGGATGTAGCAGCGACTGGCTTAAACAGTAGAGTATGGGATGCAAAGACTGTGAAGATCTCAGTTTGAGCTAGCAGACCATGCCTTTTGTTCTGACACAGTTAATGAAATCAAGCGCCATAGCTGAACTCCGGGTCAATGATGCAGTAATAATAATGAGAGGATGAATGTGGGAAGAGGAGAATAAGTAAGACCAGACACAAAATGTTTCAAAGACATATACTCTATTTTTGGTAAATCTGTGATTTAAAAATAACCCATTTATTCTGCATTTCCTGTAAATCTTGCCTCAGCAACTGGGCTCATATAATAACATTAGGAAATGAACTGGATAAAAAGCAGTATTAGAGAATACAGTAGGTCTCATGTTACTAGATCCTAGAGTATATATATATATATATATATATATATATATATATATATATATAAATGAGATAAATAGATTTATTCACAGCTTTAACAGTCAGATTCTTTATTTCCCACCATACGTGGAAACAGATGTCTCTATATTTTTAAGAAGTTGAAGCATAGCTTCAAAACAAATTCCCCAAAGTACCAACAACCGGATCAAGATTGCTGTGGTTGTACCACTGGGAGTGAACCATTCTGCCACTGTAGACACTAGAGAGCCTATGACTAAAGATTGGCAAACATTTTATTCCGAGATGAAAGTTTACTACAAAAATGTTAATATAGGTCACCCAAAGTCACGAGTTAACCACTCATTCCTTACTAAAAATGAAAGAGCATGACTAATGTTAGCATTACAAAAATATACATTGGGAAACATTAATATAATATATTACTAATATATATTACATTAATATAATATAGAAATGACAAATGACATAGCATAACTGTAAATCAAAGTAGATAAAAGATGAGAAGATTTCAAGAGAATAAAAGCAAACTAAGAGGACAAAAGGAAAGAGAGAAATCCTGGTCAACTTGGGGAAGAATATAAGTGAGAAACATAAATATGACAGACACTGGGAGACACAAAGGACTAAGGAACAAAACATAGGGCAGGACTTTGTATCAGGTTGAAACAATGTTCAGTTTGAGAGACATCTCTGATGAATGATATCAAAACAATGAGTAGAACAAATACAAGAATGTAAAACTCAATGGAGTATTATTTAACCATAAAGAAGAACAAAATCTCATCATTTGAAGAAAATCTATAAAACAGTAATTGTTAACCAAAGTAAAAATAAAACTAGACCTCATTAAAATAAAAAGAATAGCAAAATAAAAATAAATACATTTTATGGAACATATTACATTACCTGATTATTCTCATCTGTTAAGAAATGTTCAAACATTCAATAGTGCCTTTTTGTTGATATTATATGTTGATAGAAATCAGTTTGAAATTTTAATTGTACAATATAAGAAGAACCTATAAATGCTAGTGAGAAATGTACACAAGACAGAGATACTAGTTAGATATATTAATTAGTCCTATTATGACATGAACTTCTAGTGATATATTTTCTTTGAATTTTTTTAATCAAACGGTGAACATGTCTGATTAATTTTTCCTGTAATAACTGAGATGTGAACAGACACGTGTTCACCCCACACTGCGCACCCAGAACAGAGAGAAAGGAAAACTGAGTACAGCTAGCTGTGCTAGTGAAAGAAAGACTATTTAGAGGTGAGCAGACAATGTGTAGACAGCTGCACCATCGAAGAAAATTAGTTCTCTCTTTGAGTAACAATTATCTTTAAACTCTTGGGGAGTAGTGTGGTTTCAAAAACCTCTTTTTTTCTTTTTAATTCTTGATTACCTGGTAAGAGTTAACCATTTATAAATCCTTGGTGGGAGATCAAATTTAACTGAGGTGTTTATTGTAATAGGCAAGATATGAAGTCCATGAAAAACAATGTATTATTCAGGAGCTGGAGCTGTTATAGCTAAAAACTAGCATTGGGTGTTCTCTTTCCCTTCATGTTCCAAGTAAGTGAAAGATGAAGCGTCATAAAAGGAAATGATAAAAAGCAAGAGTTGATTTTTATATGTGACATTTTTATTAGGATCATAATAAAAACTTTGATGTTTTAAAATATTTAAAATAAAATCCTCAAAGTAGAAAAACAAGCAAGTGAAGCTGAAGGGCAGATGATAAAGTGAGAAAACTTTTTGTAGCACTCACAATATTCAAGACCTAATAAATATAAAAACCCTTTATTGTAATATGCCAAAAAAGTGATAGATCAAAATAATACAGGACAGTGTTGGTAGGAAAAATACAAATGGGTGTTTAAAATATAAAACACACCATCAAGGTTATGCTAAAATAGGGTGAATACCTGAAGTTCAATAATGTATCAAATGCTCATGTAGAAATGAACACATTCTTATGTTCTTTTTGAGAATGTAATTTGCTATACCCTGAGTTGAGAAACTTAGTGATATCAGTTGAATGCGGAATTGAACAATTGTCAGTCTAAGGACTTTTATCCTGCAGATACAGCCATACTTCAGCTACAAAGATTGAAGGGCTCCTGCTCTGGATAGGCCCTATGTAATCAAAGCATGCGAGGAAGATGAATTCTCTGACTTCTCACAAGTCACATGGGGTGAGAAAATGATGACATAGGAATTCAAAGACAAGATGACCTAAAAAAATCCTCTCTCTCCCTCGTTTCCTCACTCTTTCATCTACCAGTGTATTATCTATCTATCTATCTATCTATCTATCTATCTATCTATCTATCTATCTATCTATCCATCATCTATATTCGGACTATCATCTATCTATCTGTCTGTCTGTCTATCACCCCCTCTACTTATCTATCTATCATTTAACAATCAATCAATCAATCTATCTATTATCTATATTCTATCATCTACCTATCTGTCTGTCTATCACCCATTTATTTATTTATCTATCATCTATCTATCTATCTATCTATCTATCTATCTATCTATCATCTTTATCATATATCTATCTCTCTATCATTTACTTATCTATCACCAATCAATCAATCAATCAATCAGTCTCTCTATTTATCTATCATCTCTCTATCATTTATCTATCTATCATCTCTATCACACTTATTTTTGTTCTGTAAATTCTTTCAACAAACATAATTCAACAACAGATTTTTGCCTTGGTCTAAACTTTAGATTAAAATACAGGCCTAGTCAATCTCAAATTCCAACCAGATAGGTGTTACTAAAATAGAAAGAGTCTAGTCATACTTTCCTGGATTCTCAGCCAACAGAATTATTATATCACAGAAGGTTATTAGTACACATAGGTAAAAATGTATGTGTTTATACCATCTGCATTTTTTAATAAATTATATTTTCTTCTAAAGAAAGTGAAAAGAACCTAACATTCAGTCAAAGGAAATTGAATTAAATATTGTATGGCCCATTTATCAAGAAAGTAGGAGGATTGTGTAGAATAAAGAAAGGGAATTTGCTTTGTGTACTGAAATGAAAATATAACACACTAAGTATTAAAAGCCATGTGTAGAACAGAACACACGCATGCTGCTGTTTGATCACACATTAAAATGTCTCCAGGAGAACACACAAGACACTAGTAGACATGGGTATCTATTTGGGAGGATGAAGTAGGTAGTTGAGATACAGCGGTTGGAGGACGTTTTTCTCTCTAACATTTCTTGCTTATTTATTTCAGAATCATATGAATGGCTTAGGTGTTCCACAAACTGTTGAAATGTTTAGACAAGGAAAGAAATACCTGGAAGGCATTTGCTGTTTAGAAAACAGAAGTCAACTTTGACTAAGAAAAAAAGCAGTTGAATGTTGTATGGTACATATACATTTATTGGTAAGCAAATTGGAAAGAAAGGTGAGTGGGTTGGAGGAGAGCCCAGGTGGCTTCAATTACATATTTTTATATTTTTAATTTCAAATTGGGTCAGACAGATAGAGAAAGACTGGTATATGAGTGAAAATATTGATGATATGAGGTGGAAAAATTAGTTTAGCCTAGTCATTCAAATGTATTTAAATTTTTATTCAATTTATTTGCCTATTCACCATGATCAAGTGCGTGTGTGTGTGTGTGTGTGTGTGTGTGTGTGTGTACATGTTTCCTCCCATGGTTTCCATGTGTAGAGGTCAGAGGAAAACTTTGTAGAATCTGTTCTTCTTTTCACTATGTAGATCACAGGGATTGGCCTCAAGTTGTCAGGTTAGTGACAAGCGTCGTTTATCCCCTGAGTGATATTACCATTCTGATTCGAATATATTTTCTGACTCAATAACTTTAATATTAATGTGGTTGCTTTAAAAAATCCATATGAAATTTAAAGTAGCCGATAAACTAAAGTCATTTTACTGATTTCAAAAGAATCATACAGAGAAACAGGGACGCTCATGCAAGGGTCTGCAGTCTTGGCAACTGTGAGAGTAAAAACGTTAGCATCATTAGGACCCATTGGTTACAAATTACACTAACAAGACAGTCACCTTTCATGTTTATAATAAGCAATCAATTTCAAAGATAATTAGAGATGACTTGGTAAAAATGAAACATGGTCAGCTCACGATAGAGGGAAGGAAAATGAACAAAGATTGTAATTTCCAAACATAAAAGAGCTAACAACACACACACACACACACACACAGATTCACTTCCACAAACTGAATAAGCTGTCTGGTATCAGGGGCTTTGCTGTGCAACATACTAACCCCAAAAGACAGCACCTAGGACATTGCTGAATGATGGTTTTCCAGCTCTTATTTCTTCTTAGTTGATTCTAATTATGCCTTCCAGAACCATGCAGAGCAAATTCCGTTTCTCTTCCAGCAGTCCTTTAAAAACATTCTGGACTCCTTAAAGTGTCTTCTAAATTTTCTATTTCGAAAATGGTTTGCATCATTCTTAAATTGTTCTTTTTGTGATAAGTGACCCAGCCTTTGGTAAATTGCTTTTGAGGGGCCTAATTTTCTTATAAAATTTTCACACAGAACATAACTGTCTTTGAGGTGTGATTTCAGAGTAAAGTATCTCGCTTTTGTTAACTGAAAATAGATTCTTCTCTCATACAATGTATCCCAACCACATTTTCCCCTCCCTCCACTCTTCCCAGCTCCCCCGACTACCTCCATTGACCCCCCAGATCACCCCCCCAGTTTCCCTTCAGAAAAGAGCAGGCCCCTAACAGACAACAAACAGAACAAAACAAGATCCAATTAGACAAAGCAAAAGTTCCCATGTCAAGGTGGACAAGGAACACAATACATCAAAAAAGTCCTAAAAGCATGCAAAAGAATCAGAGACACATCTGTTCCCTCTGTTAGGAGTCCCATAAAAACACTAAGCTAACTGTCCCAACATATACACAGAGGATCTGATGTATTGTAAAATATCTTAGGCGTTAATAGATGTTTGGAAGATAAATCATAGTGATCATAGCGAATTACAATGTTGAGAGCTGTCTTTTATACAATTTATAAACAGGATTAGCCTGAGAAAGGAACCATGGAGGTGTTAACGGGTCATTATGGAAGGGGACATAACAAAAAGGGGTGAAAATAGAGTGGAAATCATTAACTGGGAATCTGGGTAGAAACGAAGGACATGGGACTAGAAGGTAATGGGAAGAAAGTTAACCAACGCTAAAACTGTATAGAAAAAAGCCATATGGCAACATACTACTTTGTAATCTAGTTAAAATTTTACTACAAAAGAGGAGGGGATGGGGAGATGGATCAATGGTTAAGAGTGTTTACCTGAGCTGAGCTAGCAGCATTCATTTTAAGAGGCTCACAACCAACGCCAGATCTAAAGGGATCCCATGTGCTGGCCTCTGAGGGCACCTATAGTCTAGGGCCCACACTCAAGTGTATACACACACACACACACACACAATTAAAAATAACGTAAATTCCTCTTTTAAAGCAGTTTACAGGGAGGTAGGTGAATAATGTTGATCACAGACGCTATAGGCAATCAACCGAGAATCCTAGATCCTTATGAGTTGCTGGTCAGCACGGTCCCTGAAGCACACACATCGTCTATTGTCACTGCTCTGGACTAGATGGAAGACCCTACTGCTGAAGACATTTCACACTTCAGTGGCATAACACCAGAGACAAACAGGAATTGTGCTAAAAGTTTCCTGTCTTCTGGCTAGTTTTTCTGGTGTCAGAAGGCACACTTTGGGTTTTTGAGAGAGAAAAAGGCATCAATGGTATTACTCAGCTGTAGATCCTTAGCATACAAATTGAATTGTTGGTTGATTTGTGTACACTGGTACAATAGTACTTGAATATTATGACTGTATCATATTTTTTAATTGAATTTGAGGCCTATTACACAGGAGTGCATTGTTGCTTGGTACTATGAACCTGGCCAAAAGTCTTGAAATATAACCTACTACTCTTGCTATGCTAAACGATTGTGTTGTGCTCAGGAAACTGCCCTATAAATATTTCTGGTTTTGCTCATAGACTAGTGATATACTCAGCCTTGATCAGAGAACCAAAGAATAAGTGTCTAAGTTTCCAGCACAGAACAGGACTCTATATCATCTTCTCTAAGGCTCGGGGAACATCACGGAAGAAGGCTCAGAAAGTTTGTGAGAGCAAAGATGTGAAAAGTGCTTCAGAAACATGTCTTCCAGACATGACACGGTTTTTGAAATCATTAACTTATAACAGCTATGGCTATCACCATAAAGCTTCCACTCGGATGTGCTTGGCAACATTTTATCACGGATGGGGAATGTGATCGTAAGACCCCACTCCACCATGAAGTATTATATGTAAGTAGCTATTGATTGCTGAATTAGTGGGAGACATTTTCTTCAGCTGTATTGCAACTGATAATTTGCCCAGACCCCGGCAATAACCCTTCACCTCATAGTCGTGGAAGCAAACCTAATTAAACTGAATGGGTCACAGTCAATAAAACCTAAACTACATGAAAGTAGATGGACTCTAGTTGAGAGAAGAAAGGGTTTTGCCAGAGAAGAGGGTGGATAGGAGAAGGCAAGGCAGTGAGTATGACAAATTACGTTATGCGCACATATGGCATCGTAAACATGAATCAATAAAAGACATTTAAAATGAAAAGAAAACTTAAGTTGCTCACACAGTCAGTGGAAGAGTAGTTAACAAACGGATGGGCAGGAAGCTACAGTAACTTTAAAGATCTTCCCTAACTCGTTCCCTGCGGCTATAGGCTGCTAATTATTTCTCAATCACCACTCACATCATTTTCAACTTTAGCTAGATATATGGCTATGATTACCTTTCCAGTCAATCACCTGGTGGAATCCTAGCTGTTAATAATAAATGTAAGAATAAGGTATTCAACATCCAGGGCGTTCGGTTATTTTAACCTCTGTTCTTGCTAGCTAGAATGGGCAATTAAATCTAGTACTTGAGCACTTACCAAGGGTTATGGATATAGCATTGGACCCAGAACCCTGACAGCTATCACCATAAAGCTAAGAAACTTGGAGCAGAAACCTGTGATCCCTCGAATGGGAGAGATATTGCCTATTGATTATTCCGTAGCTCTTCTTTTTATTGTTGTCTCTTTTTAAACTCTGAATAAATTACTCTAATTCCTTCTACCAGAGAAATGAAGGCACATTTCTATATTATCTAAAAGATGTTTTTGAACTTTATTATTCTGTAGCAATCAGCAGAAAAAAATTGAAAATCTGTTTGAATAATTGTGTTATGTCATAGTTGTTATAAAGACCTTATGTAAAAATATGATAATTCATCCACTTACTTGGGTGTTTTTTAAAGATATTTCACTCTAAAAAATATGATATTCATCAAACTTAAAATGGAATATATTTCGATAGGAATGGAAGCGCAAAATTCTCCCAGTTTTATTCACTGAATGTCACACTTAAAATCCAAAAAGTAAACTTTTTATAATAATACAGAAACTTTAAAATAGGTGACTGACATTAGCTTTCACTAGGCTAGTATTTCCCATAGTGTATTCCTTTAAATTCAAGCCTTAGATGCAAGTGAACAAAATACACACACCAAGATAAAAGAATCTTTAGAACAAAATGCCAAAAGTTGACAAGTAAAATCTGTGTATGTCTATAGAGTATTCTGTGATAGTGATTTGTGGCTCTGCTTCTTCCTCGGGAGTTTTGGCTGCATTGGTCCACTATGCTGGAGGGAGCGAAAGTAGAGACCTGGGTTCTAATGGCTGTGTGTAAGACAGAAATAGCCTTCCAGGAGAGAGACTTGGGTGAATCGGCCCAACTTTATTTTGGAGTATAAGGAATATATAGGATTGGGAAGCTTGGGTACCAACCCTATTTTGCACTAAGTGGCCGGTCCTATTACAAAGGCTCCTAGTACAAGTCTTCCTTATCTTATTTGCAGCAAGGAAGGCTTTTAGCAGGAATCTGTACGAAGGTTCAAGCTAAAGATAAATCAGGCCTCTGGTTTAGAGACAGATTTCAGATAAGGTCAGTCCTCCAGGCTCATGGATAGTCTCCAGAAAAGGACAGGTAGAGAGCGGGAAATTTTGCTGGAGAGGGAGGGAGTGTCCACTTTACCAAGCTTTTGGCAAAAGGTGTCAGGCCATGATAGACTGCAACCTCTGGCCAGCAAGCAACGGCTTCCAAGCTTGGATGTGAGTATACAGGGCAGAATAATTAAGCTTTTGCTCGCATTTCCTTCAGACAGATACACGAAGTGCATTGGTGGAGGAAGAGCCCTGAGCCATCTCAAAAGCATTTTTCCCATTGCCTAGTCAGATTATTTCTACAGCTCATCTATCCATCACAATATTTTTCTCAGAAGAAGACTTGGGAAACGATGTTATATAGCAAGCTTTTCCAGAAACTTCTTTTAAATCTTTTCTGCTTCTCCATTTGGGGAAGTAAACAAAGCCCCAAGGTAGCAGCTATGTTTAAATTGGTTTGCGATTTCACAGCGCATTCAGCAAGAAAACTGTTTGTAAACCACAGCTTGAGGCTGTCAGAGGAGAACAAAGATGATGAGCGGGCTCCCTTCGGGTATCACATGCTCTTTTGCCTTTGGGGTTGGGCTTCTTCTTGGCGATGCTCTCCAGTTGTTACTCAAAAGTCTCATCATATTTTTATGAACCATGGTCATCATTGGACACACATATTTTGTGTCTTTATGTGTATGGATAGAT
>NW_026067906.1:7847742-7852839 GCF_014885135.2 Alexandromys fortis | reverse complement strand
AGCAGTAAAAAACAAGGACTTCTTGAAGTTTGCAGGCAAATGGATGGAAATAGAAAACACTATCCTGAGTGAGGTAAGCCAGACCCAAAAAGAGGAACACGGGATGTACTCACTCATATTTGGTTTCTAGCCATAAATAAAGGACACTGAGCCTATAATTAGGGTTCTTAGAGAAGCTAAATAAGAAGAAGAACTCAAAGAAAAACATATAGGCATCCTCCTGAACATTATTAACCTTCATCAGGCGATGGATAGATGTTTTAAGAAGGAATTTTAGTAATTGTCTTGGGCCTTTCCTTGGCCATATGTTCTTACATGAACAATACATGTTTTTGGTTTTCTTTGCATCTGTAAAAAAAAAAAAAAAGCAAGAATCTAACTTAAATGAATAAAGAGCAGCACAATTCCAAAATAGATTCAGTAGTTGTAGCATGTTGTTTTTGGTACGGTACCATGATTTTTGTTCTTTTTAAATGTTTTGTCTACCAAGAAAACAGAAGTTTTCAACAGAGACTAGGAGAAACCACCTGGTAATTTAGTACTGTATTACTATAAGAAAACAAAGGTCTCTTTTCCTCTACTGTTAATGTGTTTAAAGACTCATTCTTCTGAGTTTTCAGATTTTATGTCCATGAAACCAGTTTTTTTTTTCTCTTCTGGTTTTGTCTGTTTGTTTTTGTGTTTAAGACAATAGGCTAAACCACCAGGAAGCTAGGACATATTTGTAATTCAAAGTATAGAACGAACAGAAAATAAGACACATACCAAGAATCATAAATGCATAGACTTGCTCATAGTCCAACACCTTTGAAGAACTGTTGTAAAAATGATGATAAAGGTTTTTTTCCTTTTGGAATTTATGCTACTGAAGATCTTTCTCCAGACACATGTATTTTGAGTATTTTGAACAGATGGGAGGGTTTCATCCCATTGAATTTGAATTGTTTTACAAATCAGCGAATCAAACATCTAGTAAAATTTTTATTTTACTCTAACTCGCCCTTCTAACTACAGTGGAGTGTTAAGAACAGTTAGCAGATCACCTTATAGAAACAACAATGAGAATGTAGAATTATTGATTCAAAGATATTATTACTAGGAAGACTCAGAATTCAGTCAATCATAAGAATATAAAAATTTTTCTCAGAAATAATTGGTCAACTTCATGTTTTAAAATACGTGGGATGAGTTATAGATATGTTTGTTATTGTAGGCACTGATAAAATCTGACAGTTAAAATACTGAATATAGAAAACAAGGGAGAGAAAATACCTTTAAGAAACCACATAGTAGGCCGCCCCCTATATTTTTAGTCATATTGAATTCCATAATAACTTGAGAGGGATGGGACACTTTGTATTATTTCTGGCATTTCCACATTTTACACAAGTACAAAACAAGATGATGCATATATAACCCAGAGTGGAAAATACATTCTGCCATAGACCACAGGGCTACAATTTCAGACTGAATTCAAATATTACCTTGCCAATAGCAATACTTTGTGAAGCCCTTGAACTTAGGAACCCATCAGTCTACTTGGATGACTTAGCATGCACAAGATTTGATTGTTGTCCTGAATAACTGCTTATGTTAAGTCATGTATACACTTCAGAATATTCTATTTTGAAGTCTAGTATAATATTTCATTTCAATATTTATACTTAGCTCTCTAGGAATGATGGAGATCATTACAATCTCAAAGCTTCTTACTGTCTTTACTATATCTGGTAGAAATAACCAACTGAAAATTCCCTCTTCATGTATCTTCATGGGGTATAGCTGTATGCTATTCTATACTGTCTACTTTCTGAGAAATTATACAATCACAATTAATCTTAGTTAGACTTTAATACCTCTGTAGTAGCCTCTGCAAACTATCATTTTAAAGATATAAGAACCTAAAGGATTCTAAAGATGCAGTCAAACTCCTGTTACAGTCATGTACCTGATGCTGTAAAATACATTGCTTTCACTAAGTATAATTTCATACATAACAAGTTATTGATGCATATGTCAAATATAATATTTAATTGTATCTATGATACATACAAATCCCAATAAATAAAAACAAAATAAATAAAATAAAATCCCTACAAGGATAGATACCTACTGTCTTGCTTTCATAAATCGAAGAAATATCAATTGTAAGAATTCAGTATACTGGCTGGTATGCCTTTAGTGACAACTCAGTGGACAGAAAGGTTGAGTGTCCTAATTAGGAGATAAGAGAGGACAACAGAGGAATGTGTAGCTTTCTTCCTATCTTGCCTGTATCATAACTTGCATGAAACTATTCCCAGATCTCTATGCCTTAGAAGTAGACACTGTTTCTCATTCATATTACATAAGACATGGTGGCTGTTATGACTCTGCTCTCCATGGAAATGCAGTCACCCAGCTCTTGCATAGAAGAGTTTCTCATTAAATTCTCTACAGCTAGAGAAAAGGCAGGAAAGAGAGGATAAATATGGTCTTGAAATCTTAGTCAAGCTTTAGTGAACAGTCTCAGAGACGGCACACAACTCAGGTGCACATTAGATTGGCTGCAACTTTATGAATCAGAATTTTGCATAGCTAGAAAAAATACTTTATTGGCAAGCATAGCAAAGAAGAGATCATGGATATTTGGGGGGAAATTTTAGGCCCTTATTTATCTGTATAGAAATTCAGGAGATTTGGTTCAAATTCTTGGATTTTTCTGATAAAGAAATAAGAAGATATTATCCTTTGTGAATGTTTTGTCCGTGTTCACTCTTTATATTTAATCACAATTGATATGAAATTATTTATTGTTAGCTGTATGACAACCTTTACAATCTTGTGTACATATTGGTCTAATACTATTATGATAAAGAAGTTGATTTAATTTTAGTAAAATCAGTTAAATAATTGGAATTGTATTTAAATTCTGTTTCTGAAGAAAAAGAAAAAAAATCTCATGTACTTGATAAGAGGTCAATCGTTTGGCAACAAATTTAACAAGATAGGGCTTCATCCAAGCCTTGCTAGTACTGAATCTGACTTGTAAACATATTTTTAGCCTTTTATTCTGTTACATAGCAAAATAAAATGCCTAGGTGGTTCTGAATTCTCAACATGGCATTTATGTTAATCACTGGATGTTTCCTATACTCTCACAATGTTACAATTAAATTGCTGGGGAGATAAATGATTCAGTTGATAAAATGCTTGTCATGCAAGAATAAGGACCTGAGGCTATATGCTCAACACAAATGGGAAAATCCGAGAGTGGTGGTCCTATCTACACTGCCATTGCTCTGGGGGAGGTTGGGGTGGAGACAATTCCTGGAGCTTGTGAGTTAGCCAGTCTATCAAAATCTGTTATCTCCGGTTTGGTCAAAAATCTATCTCAAAAAATAAGGTGGAGAGTGACACCTCACATGTGTTTATGTACACCACACACATACACACACACACACACACACAGAGACAGACAGAGAGAGAGAGACAGAGAGAGAGAGAGAATTCAAATACAATTCACATTATTCAAACTTCTGCTTGGGACCTCTAATTAAACTGATTTTGCATTAAAATATCGAGATTTTTTGTGATATTCACTCATAACATTTTATGTTAATAAAACATTCTTTTAATATTAATATTTTATTCTCTTATTAGTGTGTCTCATATGGCATTCATATCCCCATTGCTCTAAGACCAATGAAAGGGCTTTTTTCTATTCCTATTCATTTAGTCCTAAGAAGATAAACTGTAAAGGAGGTGAACCTTTAGCTAACTTTCTGCCTCTTTTTTACTTATGGCTTCCTGTTTATACTCACTATTATCCCATTACAGGGGATTCATATTGATAAACCATTGACTTTCTAATAGTAAGGGAAATAGATATTGGGGTGGATGTAGAAGGAAAGGACATCTTTAACTGGTATTTTTATCTAAGATTAAGATCTTTCATAAGTAAGCTGAATGTACCAAACCTAGAATGTTCATTAAGCGTACTCCAGATTGTAAAACAATTATCAGTATGACAGCCAATGTACTCGGGTCATTAAGCACAATTTGGCCGGTGTTCTGGTTTTTACCAAACCCAATACAACTAATCTTGAAACTTCAAAAGGCCCAAAATTGGGTCTGAGGTATTAAAAGATCTTCTATGGATGATCTTTTCCTGTTAGCTCCCCATTGTAGGCCTGAAAAGGAAATTATCAAAGATTAAGAATGTTTGAAGTGTTAAGTGCTTGTCTAGCCAGTGGGTCAAAAGACAAGGCAGGGTATAGAAGAAAGGTTTCCTGTTCTTCAGTTGAAGTCAAGTGGGAAGCAGGTTTGAACTTCTGTGATATCAGAACAGATTAAAAAGGGAGAACACGGCGTGATAAAAAATGTAATTTGAGAAATAGGATCAGCTGAATCATGAAATGTATTAGGTAATAGAAAATATTTCACCTTCTACACTACCTGTAATTAAGAGTGGATGTGTAAACTTTAGCACGGCTATTATACAGTACCTTATTTATGTTTGTACAGCTTTGGGATTGTGACAGACTTCATTTTGGCCCTTACCATAAACATTTGCTACTAATTTTAATATGTATGATATATCCATTTAACCTAAAGATAATTTGGATCTGCTAGCAATATTGTCTTTTTAATCTATATTTTAATTTTGTAGAAGCTCAGAACTGGTCCTAACGACTTTGCCTAACACTCAGAAACCACTCTCAGAATTTATTAGCCTGCCTACTAATCATGTGAATGGATGAACATATATTTGAGGACAGAGTTCTAATCTCTTAAAGCTAATCCTTGTCTTTTGGTATGTCATTTTAGAGATTAAATTTCAGTGAGTTTTAGAGGTGAATACTGTATTCAAACAATAGCAGAAGATAAATTTAGAATTCAGTAGGAAAAAGGACAGAGAGAGAGAGAGAGAGAGAGAGAGAGAGAGAGAGAGAGAGAGAGAGAGAGAGAGACTCTCCTGGGTGATGGACAGTTTGGATTGAAGTGTATTAAGTCAATTCCTATTTCTTCTTCCTCTTCTTCTTTACAATATATTTTGAAATTCACTTTTCTATGACAAGAGTCTTATATAAGTACATTGTGATGGACTGAATGATA
>NW_026067906.1:7818773-7847573 GCF_014885135.2 Alexandromys fortis | reverse complement strand
AATTATATATATTTTATTATATATTTTATGAATATTTTGTATACTATATACATTTTATTATTATATAATATATACACTATTTATAAACTTTTACAGTTAATTTTGAAGGTACAACAATTTTCTTTCAAAAAATCTTCACATTACATCATGGTACTATAATAGAAAAAGAGGTGATTCCAACATCTGGAACATTCTGTCAGAGTCTAAAGACATTTCTTGAAATTCAGAGTTTAAAAAAAAGGAAGAAAACATAAGATTGTTTGTTTACTCGTAAGGTATAATTAATTGGTTTTTAATAGATATATATAGCTAGTTTCTAGCCAGCTTCAATGTAAATCACAGTACAATTCTGTAGTCAATTTCTATGCACACATAACTCTTGAGAAAGAAATCTCATACTCATGCCAACATAAGCTACTAGCTGAACTAAGAAGACAAGTGAAAGCACCATCAAAGGAAAAAAGATGTGATATTCTGCTTTAGATGGAAAGAATTTACTGGAAATTTGAAAGTACCCTGTACCTGTTAATGAAATTCACCAACATCTCCTATTGAAACAACAATCTTTAGTAAGCTACTAGTGGTTAGCTGTAGCTTAACAATTCTCAAACAAGTAGGCAGTTGTATCAGCAAGAAAATAATAGAGGTATCTCAAAAGCCTTCTGTGATAGCCACTCTTCAAGTGATTGATGGGCAAAAGCATCCACAAAGTTCTCTACACTTCTATTTTTTCCAGCAAGTTACTTTCTTGGGATCCAAGATGTGGTAGAATAGTAACTGTTGAGATATGCAAACCCCAAGGGTGTAGTGGTGGCACTAAAGCCTTGGCAGTAACCAACAGCTTTTTCCATGGAATTAAAACCCACTAAACAAGAAAGAAGTCATGTGTGGTACCAGAAATCTAGACAACTACTTATGGATCCTGGAGGAGAACCTACAGCTGACTCTACCAAACTAGAATAATCCATTATTATATTCTAAATCTTTATACTCATAGATGATGTTGTTCTCAGCCCTCACCAAGAAAGCTTATTTCAAACAGTCAGAGACTATTACAGAAGCCTATGGCTGAACAAAATGACTGATTGTGGAGTGTAGTCACAACTGATACATCAAAATGCAACTCCTGCACCTAAGGATCAGGATCCCTGGCAGCAAGAACAGAAAGATGGTAAAAAGCTAGAGGAACAGGAAATTTGCTGTGATATTGTGTTGCCTAGAAGTATTTGAAGCTGCACATCTGAAATCTCCCCCACATGGCCACCTCAGCCTGATCTGAACAAGAGTGACATGAATAGAGAAACTAACAAGGAATGAGGAAAGCTTAGGGGTCTCAACCCTAGACAAAACACAGGTAGCAATCCAGGAGTGCTGAAAGCAGAAGCAATAGTCTTCACCAGGGAAGAACTGTTGGCTATCTAATACCAAATGATCATCCTGAATGCACACACATATAAGTAATATTCTTTAGACTGAGCAGCTTGTATTTGTACATTAAGAATACATACACATACACACAACCACAACAGCAACAGCAATGACAACGTTTAAAAGGCCATGAATTTGATGAGAGCAGATTGAGGTATACCTGGGAGGGTTGGAGGAAGAAAAGAGAAGAACAAAAGGATGTAATTATAATTTCAAAGATATTATTTTTAAAAAGAATAATAATGGGGAGAAGCATGTTAATCTTGGCCAGGTTTCATATCATCCCAATACCAAATATTTACTCATTTAATTTTCTTTATCTTTTCCACAGTATTTCCAGTAAACGATGCATCTACTTTCATTTACAGC
Organism: Alexandromys fortis; assembly: GCF_014885135.2. NCBI lineage: Eukaryota > Metazoa > Chordata > Mammalia > Rodentia > Cricetidae > Alexandromys > Alexandromys fortis. Next base: position 7,845,776 of record NW_026067906.1, on the reverse strand, counting down.
ATAAACTAAACGTCTTCATTCTCTCTGCACTTCCTCAGATTTGAACTACATTCAGCTAAGTTCTTTGTGTTGTCTCTGAAACACCCACACTCTTGCCCAATTTCTTGTTACAGCTCTTGTTTTGAGAGACTGGTCTCAACCTTCAATTTATCTTTTAACTTCATGCATATCCACCTGACCATTCAAACGCATAGACACACACACTCATGCTCACACACACACATATGTAATATGTATATATACAAATTACTGCTCAGCTATGATAATACTTTACAAAAAATTGTATTAAAGGATGCTCATTTTTCTTCTTAATTATTTGCTACCAGGACTGTCAGATCATTTCTTAGGATTACAGCAGTTTAATGTCACACAGAAATTTTTCTTTGGAAATATGCAACAGAAATAGTCTAATTCTTCAGGAATTATCCTTACAGAAGGATTTAAAGGGACCCTTGATGATTTCGGTGGTTTGATTAAAAATTTATAACTATTATTGGCCTTAACAGCTACATGAATGAGAATTCTTTCCGCAGTAGCAAATTGCAGAGCAGAGAGAAAAGAAAACAAACAAAAAACAAGGATGCTAAAAATGATAGGAAATGATACCCAGATGATGCTCCTCACGTTTTTCTCAAAAGGAAAACATTCCTATATATTTCTTAAGCACAAATGTTTTTATTGGATACTTCACAGAAATCTAAATAAGGATGGTAAGTATCCTGGGTCTTACTGTTAGGAATATTTTGCAACTGAGCCACTCCGCCAACACAAAATAATCCCAATAAAATCAAATCAGACCAAATTAAAATATATCCAGGTTTAATTAGATACCTGAGCTCCGGGTATCCCCGAGGGAAACTGGGAAGCTGCTAAATGGGACTACCAGAGAGGAAGAGGGAAAACCACTTGTTTATTTACTGGGGAGCAGTTTAAATAGCCTGTGGGAGTGGTGGTATTGATGATTCCTCGGGAAGGGTCAAGGTTTGGAGGGCTACCATGACCCTATTGGGGAGGGGTCAAGGTTCAAGGGGCACTGGGGACTGGGGGCGGGCCTCTAAAGATGGAGGTCAAAGGTGGGATTACACTTACTTTATTTGACTGAAGGATGAGTTGGGGTTTCAGAGTGTCTTCTCATGTCTTGGAAGCTTTCTTGTGAAACAATTCGTATTTAGTTCAATGTCTTTAAAAAATAAGGTTTTTTTCCCCCTAATTTTTGGGAATTCATACAAGATATTCTGACCATATTCACCCTCCCTTCAGCAGCTCTGAGATTTACCTTCTCCCTACCTATCCACCAAACTTATGTTCATGCTCTCTCTTCTCTCTCTCTCTCTCCACCCCATCCTGTCCAGCTTGTTTTGGCAGACCGCTGTTGGGTATGGGGCCTCCCTCCTATATCAAGGTCACAGCATTGAAAAAAGCTGGATCTCCATTTCCTAGCAGTTATCAGATGCTAATAGTTCCTCAGCTGAAGGCAGGAATTCATGCCCACAATCAACCCCCTTTGCTAGGTGCAGTGGTTAATATTTTGACAACTTGACACAGGCCCATGACCTCAGTTGAGGTTCATGACCTCAATTGAGAAAATATGCCTCCATGAGCCTTATCTGTTGTTAAGTCTGTGGGGGAATTTTCTTTATTAATGACCGTGGAAAGCCCAGTCCACTGTGGGTGGAGCCATTACTGGGTTTTATAGTCCTGAATTTTATAGAAAATTTGCCTAAGCAAGCCATGGGGAGGCAGCAAGGTAGTAAGAGTTATTCCTCTTTGCTTAAGTTCCTCTCTCTAGGTTTCTGTCCTGTTTGAGTTACTGGACCTTTAAATGTGAGTTCTCTCTATCTATGCCCTCCACTACCTTACCCTCCCATTCTCCACCCTAGAAAATCCAGCCTGCTTTATTTTCCTTCATGTTATTGCTACGGTGGAGAACAGAAGAAAATTTCAAAACTTCAAGTTTAAAGTTTCATTATATACTCTGTTTCATTTTAGACATTTGAAAGCTGCTCTAGTTCACAAATATCAGCATCATTGTTTCTTAAAAATGCGTTGGCGAGTCGCGATAAGCCTTCAGTGTCCCTCCAAGTTTTGATTGCAGCTCAGCTTGTCCCTACTTCACAGATAAGTGCTTTCAAGAAACGCTTCCACTCACCGAGTTTTCAGTCTCTCCAGGAAAGTAGGCATGTAAGAATCACAGGACTAATGTTTGCTAGCTCTGATGCTCCAATGTTTTCTAGTCAGATATTTTGTTTCTGGCAAAATTGGGCAAAGATGATTTGTGTGTGGTCTAGAGATAACGTGTGGGGTATGGAATGATAAACCTGCAATCTGGATTGTCCTTTCCCCTCCCCATTGGGTTGTGAGTTATCCATGTCTGAGCTGTCTGAGGCCTAAGTATGCTGTTTCTTGGCTCTTTTCTTTTCTTGTTTCCTTCTGTGTTTTCTTGTTGAAGCTTTCTTCCTCTCTCTCTCTCTCTCTCTCTCTCTCTCTCTCTCTCTCTCTCTCTCTCTGTGTGTGTGTGTATGTATAGCTTTGGAGCCTATCCTGGAACTAACTTTTATAAACCAACCCGGCCTCGAACTCACAGAGATCCACTTGCCTCTGCCTCCCGAGTGCTGGGATTAAAGGCGTGTGCCACCACCGCCCGGTCCTGTTTATATTTTCATTTAGTTATTTTTTATATTTTATGAGTATTTATGAGTATATGAGTGTTTTGCATGCATGGACATCTGTGTACCACATACATGCTTGGTGCCCAAGGAGATAGTGCTTCTCCATGTGGGTGGAACCTGGGTCTTTTGCAACAAGAGTTCTTAACCAGTGAGTTTACTCTCCAGTCCAGTGTCCTGGCTCTCAAGCTCAGGGTCTTCTCAGGGTTTGAGTTTTCACTGCTCTTCTTGAAGGCCTTGAGTCCAGTACTGAGTTCTCCTTTTGCTAAGCTTCTTTGGGAAATATGAGGATGATAGCCACCACTTCTTACACAGTCTTAAAACTCTCAGTACCTTACGGTTCTAAAAAAAAAAAAATGGTAAGCCCAAGCTATCCATGCAAGGTGTGCCAACAACAGTCAATTCCTCCCTTCATATTGCTTCCTTCAAACCATCTATACATAATGTAGGCATTAACACAACCATTAAGGGTTTGGAACGTGGGGATAATTGGGGGTTTACCTAATCTGTATGTCAGAAAGCAGCATTGAGTAGAAAGAAGGAGGGGCAAGAGGTAAAATGGCCTTTGATGTAAGTGACCTATATATAGTCTTCTGCTACCAGACACCACTTGTTCTAAGAACTTTGGGAGGATGGAAACTTCGGTGGCTATGTAGGAGAAGTGTGGTTTCTTGTTTCTCAGTTAAAGAAAATAGCTGAGGTGAGCACTTAAAGTCATTTCTTTTTCTGCCTTGCATTAGATTAATGCCTGCTCTGTCTAGCCTTTGTCTCCACATCATTTCCTGCCTTCAGGATCATTTGTTTACAGCATTAATTTATTATCCTTTCTAGGGTCCAGGGCCTGCTGCTATTTCTCACCTAAGACCTGGGAATACATTATCTTTGCATCTAAAGCTTCGAACAGTGTAACAGGAGGTCAGAACGTGTTTGGCATGACATTAAAGCAAAAGATTGTGAATTTCACTGAAGTGGGCAAGATGACAGACAGAGCTTGAAGAAAGTTAAAGCCAGGCAAAAATTCCTACCACCTGTGTGTCTTGGATTTTCTCAGCTTCCTCCTTCTTTGGATTCGGTTCATCTTTTGATTTGATTTAGAACAGCTACCTGAGGCACAACCCACACATTCCACAATTCATTCCCTTGCGGCGTGCGCTTCTGTGACTCCTCGTTTCTTCAGAGTGAAGGAGTGGTTGTCACATTCGCCTTTTTAAATAGTTTTATGAACTCAAAGACATTTCACAACCATGCATTCTCTGAGAGAATGTCATAAAAACTCAAAAAGGGGCAAATTAGGAGGGAAAAAATAATCCCAAGTCCTGTGTGCTCCCGCCTCTGTATCCAGAGGTGTGGACTGGCAGGTGCCTCCTGATCCCAGCTGGGCTATCTTCCCCAGTGGCCTGGCTGTCAATCACTCTAGGAAGCACTCCCCAACCCTGCCGAGTAACCCTCCTTCCACCCCTCCTCTCGGCTGCCAGGAAATCCTGGAACCAACGTGGCCCTGGAGCTGCTTGTGGTTTTTATTAACTAGGGTTTGAGTTGAATTTTAAGCAAAAAAATAAATGAGTAAAGGAAAATAACACCTCAGGGATCCAGTGTAAATGCCAGGGTTATGTGATTCTGCTGTGGGCCGGAGACTCACATTTTGTTTAAAATAAGCCATTTGGCCCTTTGGCTTTGTGCTAGCCATGTTTGGGCACCTAAGTCCGGAGACGCTCTGCTAAAAGGCAAGTGACCCTCTGTCATGGGTTGAAAATTCGCACTAGATTGGAATTTAAGGGGTGACGGAACTCAATTTCTGTAGCGTCCTGCCCCTTTTTCATAGGTCTCCGCTCCAGCCTGTTGCTTTCCTGGTGGATCCAGGTCGGTTTTTATCGCGGACTTCAGTTTGACTTCCAAACTTCTGGGCTAGGGGTTCACTTCGGACTTAAGCCCCGCCTCCAGCAGGCTCCCCTCAGGGGCTGAGTCTCAGCCTTAGCGACAGCGAGTTCCCGGGCCTGCAGCTGTGGACCGAGAGGAAGAATGAAGCCATCCTGGCTGCAATGTCGCAAAGTAACAGGCGCCGGGACGCTTGGGGCGCCCCTGCCAGGTTCCCCTTCAGCAAGAGGAGCCAGTGCAGCCCGAAGGGCTTTAGTGGCCGGTCTTGGGGCCCGGGGCTGCAGGGCCCTGGCCACCTGCAATGGTGGCGAGTACAAGACCCATTTCGCAGCCTCTGTGGCCGACCCTGAGAGATTCTGGGGTAAAGCTGCTGAGCAGATCAGTTGGTACAAGCCCTGGACCAAAACGCTAGACAGCAGATATCCGCCTTCCACTAGTTGGTGAGTGACTTTAGTCAATTCCCAAATCTCCTAACTTCTTGGATGCCAAGGGCTGGAAGGTCTTGGATCAGGACTGGCTGGAATTCTACCAGGAAAGAAAATCAAAATTTATTATGCCTTCTGCTTAAATTGTTCGTTGTTTTCACTCTTTTAGCTGTCCTACATTCTCCTTTTGAAGTACTTGGTTATCTAGACCGATCTCAATTTTGCAGGGGCATTTACTTGTGGTAGCTCTGCTCGCCGCAGTGGGGATGTTGAGAGACCAAAACAAAGGCTTTCCAAAACAAAGGCTTGCTGCTAGACTGCACATACTGGAAGTGACACCTTGTAAACAAATACAGAGCTCGGACTAGGCTAGGGGATTAGGGACCTGCCTATGGCAGGGAGGAAGAGGGCTGAAGAAAGTCTTCAGGAAAACATAACTGAGCCTGGTTTGGAAGGGTGGGATGTTACCTTCTCCAGGCTGACATGGTCTAATTATCAAAGTCCAAGGGCTTTGGAAAACAGCTGGAAGTAGCTGACACTGTAATCCTGTTAGCTGGAGAAGTGAGAGAAAGAGGCTTGGGTAAGAAAAGACTTAAATAGTGGGCCAAATATAGATGGTAGTAAGTCAGAAGCATAGGCCTGTTTTGTTTAAGACACTCAAGCAAGGATAGCCCAGGGGCAAGGTGATATTAGGAGTCTGAAAGAAAGAAAGGCTTCCCCTTGAAGTTTCAGTTATGAACTCACAAACCTTATTTGTTTTATATTACAATACACTGATACACCATAAAAGATATTGTTAGGCTATAAGGAGCGAGGCCCTCAGTTTGTGGGAAATCTAGTGGGGATTTCTAGGTGTCTGGCCCTTTAAAGTTATGGTTGGCTGCCATCTGCTAACCATTAGAAAAAGATAGTATCTGGGAAATCTGGAAAAGCACTACTTGGCAGACAAGGGCAATGTCCTGGTCCGGCTGACATTTGGCCTTTTGGAGGATGCCTTTCTTCTCAGAGCAGAGAAGCTTTAGGAAATTGGGTGTAGGAGTCTGTTCTGTGTCCTCGTCTTGCCTCCTCTCCTCCTGCTTTTGTTTTATGGGGGTGTTCCCATGATGTTTCTTTCCCATGTGAGTACCTTGCCCCTCCAGTTCAACTTCGTTTTCCAGTAGTATTTGACTGACCCACATTAAATGATCGACCTGACATTCAGTACGCAGCAATGGGTAAAAAACAGTGATTGCTCTCGGGAACAGTCTGCCTGGGTTCGAGTTCTTACCCTCTCAGTTCCTGGACTCTTGGTCAAGTGACGGCGCCTCTTTGGGGCATCATTTTCTTTTTATTCCTCAAGATCAAATCATTAGTTTGAGGGTTGGCTTATTAAAGGACCAAGGCCAAGGGATCTAGTGGATTGGGCTTTATAATTGTTATTAGAGGAAAATCTATCGTTTTATTTTCATATTATAATCATTTTGGGAACAGGAAGCATTTCTAGTGTCCTTCATATCACAATAGAGATTATCATCTGAGGTTGTTATGAAAGCTCAATGTTCATATATCTGTCATAAATACTGTTCTGTAATAATCTTATGTGGCTACCTTTACCACAAAACCAATATGCAGAGGTTTCAGTTAAGAAGTCACTGGGGGCTGGTGAGATGGCTCAGTGGGGAAAGGCTCTTGATGCCTATACTGATGGTTTAGGCTCAGTCCTGGGGACTCTTATGGTAGAGGGGAAAACTGACTGCCAAAAGCTTCCTCTGATATCTGTACCCATGCTATGACACTCACACACAATAGAGACACATACAGAGAGATACACATACACATGGACATACACACACAGAAAGACACACAGACATACACACCATACACACAGACACACACACAATGTACATGCACATACACACACAGAAACACACAGAGAGACACATACACACAGACATTCACATTCAGATATACATATACACAGACACACATACCACACAAATACACAGACAGAATAATTCAGGAAACACAGTTAAAATAATTTTACGAAGAGACCACTGGGATATTGTAACTAAAAACTGAAGATAAGCAATGAAGTCTAGGGCAATAACAATGAGGGAAGAGACATTCCTGAGGGCTCGTGTGGGTCAGCGAAGGCAGAAGAACAAAGAAAGAAAAAGTGCTTGCTTATGGCCCAAGGTCACTTAAGATGTCAGCTCTTCTCTTAAGTAAATATTTTTCTTATTTTAAACTCCAGGTTTTAGCCTAACTTTTAAAAAAAGTTGTGCACAGAGTATACTGGTTGTTCCTTATTTTTATTAAAAAATTTACTTTTTTTTTCCATTTTACCTACCAACCCCCGTTCCACCTCCCTCCCCTTCTACCTCCCCTCCCCACATCCCCTTCTTCTTATTAACTCTTCAGAGTGGGTAAGGCCTTTCTTGGGGAGTCAACAAGGGCTCATATACCAACTTGAGGTAGGACCAACCACCCTCCCACTCCCACACCAATTTCAAGGCTGAGCAAGGTATCCCACCACAGGTAATGGGCTCCAAAAAGCCAGTTCATGCACCTTGGGTAGATCCAGCCACCCACCACCCCCAACAACAGCTCAAGGTACATGATCTCTCACTCACATTCAGAGGGTCTAGTTTGGTCCCATGAAGGTTCCACAGCTATAGTCTGTGAGCTCCCACTAGCTTGGTTCAGTTGTCTCTGTGGTTTTCCCCATCATGTACTTGACCCTGCCCCCCTGATTCATCTGCTTTTAATGAGAACCTTGACAAAGGTCCTTGTATGTAAATAATTTCTATACACTGAAGGCACCATCATTTGCTAATGCCGCTCCTGAATTATTCATCTTTGTAATCTTAGAGTCATGCTTTCTTACCTCTTTCATGGCATTCTACAAGATCAATATGAATAATAAAATTTTTATACCGAGTAAGCTCGAAGATCTGATTCAGTCTTATGAAGACATTTGGTGATCAGAGCAGACTCGAGGAAGGGACAGTGGTGGGGTGCCAAAATTCACTTTCATTCAATAGATGGCTTGTCTTGAGTTACTGTCACTATACCATATTGTTGTAGCACATAATCCTGTTGGACTAGGATTTCCAACAATGCCAATCACAAGGAATGGTGAATGTTTTATGCCCTCCAATATATCTCTGTGGTCTAGAGCACAGCCAGCATAGACTTTTAAAGACGATAGTCAAATGGCAGCGTTCTTAGGCGAGAAGAGTTCTATTGATGTCTTGGAATGGCAAATGAATTGATGCAAGGCACTTTCAGCTAAGTTCTTCAGCAGGACCGAGAGGGGTTGCTACAGGAACCTGCATTTCCCCAGTGGGAGTTGGCAAGATGGGCAGCCCGCTCTCTGATTCTTATTGACTTCCTACAAGGCAGGTGCATTCTCTTTCACTGCAAGGCCATCTTTTCATTATTCTAATATGCAGGCTTTCCCCAAAATCTGCAGGCTTATCAAAGCCCCAACACATGTGGCATTGCAGACTAGTTTTTAAGATGGCATAACGTCTCCAATATCTTACATGCACAGGTGTATAAACGTGGGACTGAGATCTTAAGGATCGCATGCAGACTTTGCAACCTAAGTGAGTGGCCAGATCATTTCTCTAGCCTGGTACTCTGAGGTCTCTGAACAGAAAAGGCCGATATTACACACTCGCTTTAAGCTTGCAAAGCACCAACTCTCCTCAGGGTTTGGTCATCACATCTTATTGGCTCCCCACTTTCTGGCGAGTAAAGTCTCTATTTGAAATACTCATGGGAGAATTGCAGTGACACTGGAACAAGTAGAAGGTCAGTCATTTCTTTAATCTTGGAACACAGCAGTGGATATTCTTGGTTATTATGTTTTTTTTTTCCAATGAAGAGACTTTTTTTTTTTTTTTTTTGCCTATCCTGAAATTGAAATTCAACTGTGTCTCTCTCTGAAGAATTAGGAAATTCACTTTTCTCGTTTTGAATTGTACTATACTTCCTGGGCCGTCAATAAATTCCTTTCTATAGAAGCACCCCCGACATAATTTTATCTCAGTCTTATATAAACAACATTCAGTATAAAGATTCTCAGTATCTGGGGGTTGATGATGGTGGCTCAGTAGGTAAGAGCACCTGTCACCAAATGTGACAATCCGAGTTCAATCTCCAGGACCCTCTGCAACGTTGTCCTCTGATCTCCACAGATACATCTCAGCATGTTCTAAACTCAGAAAATAATTATAAAGATTCTTGAAATTTGAATCAAAATCAAATATGTTTTATTATAAACTGAAAATGAAAAGGCTAAATCTGTATTACTAGAAAAGTACTTAATCTAGATTAACATTCCTGTAGTGGAAATAGTGAGGATTGAAAAGGTACAAGATCTATTTCTTGCTCAATTCACAACTGGTGAGTCCTGCCAAGCCTTGAACAGGCCCCGAAGAATTATAGACTATCAATCTCGCACTCATTATATCTACACACTGTAGGCAATGATGGAGAGATGGTGAAAGGATTCCAGATAAGGCATGAAGTACGTCATTACAAAACTGTACTGGCAAGCGCTGGGTATGATAACATTCAGAGGGCAGGGGAGCTAGTATGTGCCAAGAAGGGCTTAAGGGGAATGATAGCCCTGGGCCTCTAAATCTAGTAGAATTCTGATTTGCAGTAAGACACTTTCGTGCTGCTAGCAAAATCCACAGATAGAAGAAAGTCCCGAGGTCCTCAGAGGATAGTTATCCGTGCGCCGGAGGTTTTTTTTTTTTTTTTTTTTTTTTTAGTTGAGAGTGCCTGAGTGGAGAAGATAGCCATATGATGCCTTGGGAAGCTCTGGAGTAGGTAGCCAGCAAAGACATTTGCAGCTTCCTAAGCTTTCGGTCCTAATCACAGCAAAGTCTGTAGACAAGTGTGACTTGCTCAGGTGATGTGTTTTTTTTTTTTTATGTGTTTGTGGCATGTTTATTAATTTATCCTTTGGCAATTTTGTATATGTATATTATAAATCCTCATCATGATCATCTCTCCATCATCTCTTATCCTTTCCTCACCTCCGTGAATCCCTGTTTCTTCCCAAGCCTCTCCATTCAACTTTCATAAGTTAATTTTTAAATTTTATTCTATAACACTTGCTTTGTGACATACTGCATTTAGCCAAGGTGCTGGTTATGAAGCTATATCCTGGCGCATCAGTGACACCAGTGTCTACCTCACTGAAGGCAGTGACTTCTCCTCCTCCTGTGGTACTCATGCCGTTAGCTCCCCCAGGTGGATCAGTCCGTTCCTCACCTATGATGGATTGTTTGTGTACTGGCTCAGTCTTGTCCTGATGATGTACACACAGTCAGGGCATCTGTGAGTTCATGAGTGTGTGGCCATGTCCCATTCACAAGACAGCGCACCATCACACTCCTCCCTACCATCTGGCTTTTACTGTCCTCTGGTACTATGTTCACTGACAGTTGCCAAGCCTTCAAGGTGGCAGTGGTTGTGGGGATGGTGGTGCCAGTGGTGTGTTTAAAGTTAGTTTACAACACTAATATATTTTGCTCTTTTATCTGAAGTTAAAAATTTTGGAAACAGGTCAATGTCTGAGCCTTTCCTATAAGCACCCTCAAACTCTGCCCCTAAGAGACAAAAAGAGACAAAGAACGAACAGGGGTAGAAGGATGGGTAGGAGGAGGGGAAAAGGAAGGAGGGGAGGAGAAAGGAGGGAAGAGAGAGAGGGATAGGAGGAAAAGATGGAGGGAGACACACACACACACACACACACAGAGAGAGCGAGAGAGAGAGAGAGAGAGAGAGAGAGCATTTGGCTAACCTTTTTGCCTATTGTCCCCAACACTGTGGCATCCCCAACACTACTGCAACATGCTCTGCCTGTTCTGGTAGTTCTCTTTGATCATGGTGAGCATTTTTATTTACATTGCCTGCTCGAGTAGAGATTATCTGTGCCAGTGCGATAAAATCATTCTAGGTCAAGTTTGACTTCATAGTTCAGTAGTTCTTGTGTGGATGATGACTATAAGAGGTTAGAGCAATCAAAGGAACCTTGACACAAAATCGTCTACCTAGTGAACTCGAGGAAAAAAAAAAAACAGGAGGAATGAAAATAGGAACTTCCGTAAGGTTAAAGAGAAAAGAACCCCAGGAATGGAAACAAGTTATGGTAGCATGAGAAATTGAGTAAAGGATCAAAATGATTTGGTAATAAAAGGTAATCACCTGAAACTATGAAATAATCTAGAATTTTAAATTTGAGAATAAATTGGAAAGAGGTGATATTCAAACCATTTAAAGAGGTTGAGAGAAGAAAGGGCAGGGAGGGAGAGATCAAGAGATGGACAGACACAGTCCCGCTGGCCTTGGTGAGCTCCCAATAGATCAGCCCCACTGTCTCAGTGGGTGGGTGCACCCCCCGTGGTCCTGACATCCTTGCTCGTGTTCTCCTTCCATCTGCTCCTCATTGGGACCTTGGGAGCTCAGTCCAGTGCTCCAGTGTGGGTCTCTGTCTCTATCTCCATCATCACCAGATGAAGGTTCTATGGTGATATGCAAGATATTCGTCAGTATTGCTATAGGATAGGGTCATTTCATAAAACTGGACTCTCTGATCATGGCGAACAATGAGGACTGATGAGAAGCCAAGGTCAATGGCAAGGGGTTCTGATCCTACTTCATGTTCCGGCTTGGTGGGAGCCTAGCCAGTTTGGATGTTCACCTTCCTAGACATGGACGAGGGGGGAGGACCTTGGACTTTCCACAGGGCAGGGAACCATGACTGCTCTTTGGATTGGAGAGGGAGGGGGAGAGGAGTGGGGGGAGGGGGAGGGAAATGGGAGGCTGGGAGGAGGCGGAAACTTTTTTTTTCTTATTCTCAATAAAAAAAATGAAAAAAAAAAGAGATGGACAGAGGAAGAAGGAAGCAGGATGGAAAGGAAGGAGGAGAACAGCACACAAGGTTAAACTTTGTGGAGAAGTACAAGAAAGAAATCCTGTCTATGCGAACGGATGAGGCCTGTTCAAGAAAGTCTTAGAAAAATAGACATGCATTTTAATTTAATGATGTATAAAGAAGGGAAGAAACTTTAAAAAGTGGGAAAGTTAGTGGTGGTCAAATGCTCTAGAGATGTTTTAAGGATATTGAATTTTAAAATTAATTATTACTCCAAGAAATTAGTTATTACACCAAGAAACACTCTGTGAATTTTCATCAGGTGATGCCCGTGGAGAGACTGCTGCCGAGGGTAGAATAGTACATCACACAATGTCCTGCTAGCAGGAATAAACATTCTGTGGACTGCTTAGACAGTGACAGGAAAGAGAGAGAGAGAGAGAGAGAGAGAGAGAGAGAGAGAGAGAGAGAGAGAGAGAGAGGGAGGGAGGGAGGGAGGGAGGGAGAGAGAGAGAGAGAGAGAGAGAGAGAGATATAGAGAGAGAGAGAACTCTTAGAAGTTCCTGTCTCAAAGGAATAGTTAGTTTCTTCACTTGCCAGTCTTTCCCCTCTCTCCTCTGTTAAGAGAAATGTGAATTTCAAGGCTGAAGTGAAGAAACTAAGAATGAAAAGAATTTTGTTTATTTTGAAACCCATTGCTTCAGAACTCACTGATTTTGCAAGCTGAACTTTTTGTGGTTTGTTTTTGTTCTTTTCGGTGCTACATGTTCCTGGAACAAATAGGACAGAAAAATCTACAACGTGGGATACAGAACTTCTTAGAGGATCCATAAGTTTATTACTACTACTACTACTACTACTGTTGCTGTTATTATACCCTGTAATACTGATAAGCTACATAGCTAAACATTCCATGATAATCTTGACAGAAGTTAAGAAATAGAAATAAGAGGAAATGAATTTTTATATTGCTCTCTAAGTCACGAACCTTGCAAGGCAATTCTTATGTTTTTTAATTATTGCTTCCCTGAAATGTTGCAGGGTTAGTGATGTCCATGTGCTTTTTACATATGAAGGGCATAAGCCTGTCTTCCTAGGAGAGCATGAAGCCAGTTAATGGAACTGCACTGGTCCTGATTCAGAGCCCAGAATCTTTCTGTACAAGTTCTTAGGCAACCGCTGCCAAGCCCAGTGCCAAATCTTGAATCATTTAAAGGAGACGTTATACAGAAAAGTTATTCTAAATTAAAGCAGAGTAAAGAGACCTGAACTTCTTGCAATAGGTCATTGAGAATTGGATACCTTTTGTTATAATTAACACTTTTTAGGATAATTAAAAAACCTAAATGGGATTTGAAGATTATGGGATTGTCATACTTCAGTGTGAGTTTCCTGAAATTGATGGTTATATTGTGGCTCTCAAGAGGCATATCTTTGTTTGTACTAATGAGGTAATAAATTATTCTGGAGTTATTTGGCATTGTGTGAGAAAGTCGTTGGGTGGGAAGCAAGTTCTCTTGTGCTTGCAACATTCCTGTGAGTCGGAGTCTATTGCATAGCAAAGCAGAGTATGCTTCTTCAGGAGGTGATCTGTTCTTGCTAATGAACTTTGGTTGTTAAAACAATTCTGATTACCATTAGTGTATTTGGGAAATTTGGTCATTTATTTTATGTTTTAAATTTAGCCTTATATAAAAGTCCCTCCTATTTATCAAATTTATCTCCCTTTTATATAATATGTCTTTATCGTGTGCACAATTTTCTGAATAATATACAGATTGCCAAGTGACTACATTTAATTAACATAAATGTTACTTCCCATGGGTTTTATTTTACTGTGCTAGATCTACATGATATCCACTCTCAATATTTTTTTTCAAGAAAATAATATTTTCCAATATTGTCAAAATCATTTTCAATTATATCTTGAGGTGAGGGTTTTATCTAAAGATGAGACATGTGCCCCCTTTTGACAAGCATTAAATGAAGTGGATTCCTCCATAACAGTACAGGTGCACTTAAATTTGAAAATGACCTGTCTTTAGAGATATAAATATAAGTTCCGAAGGCACATGGTCAGCATGAAAAATCACCTGTTAGAAATAATGTCCCTCCAAATAACCTCATCAAGAAAGACCAATTTTAAAAGATGGGCCTTATTTGGTATTCTGAAGGTCAGCAGCTCAGAATGTGCGGTATCTAATTTTCTCGGCCTGTCACACTCCCCAACCTCCAGGACAGAACGGGGCGAACTCCAGGAGCTCTGCAATTACATAAGCAAGGATGGATTGCCTGGCAAATGGCACAATCAATGAACAATGGAAATTCAATCAGCTGTGACGGATCAACTCCCAGGTGTTGGGAGAAAATCCAAGCTTTAGTGCCTCCTGCTTATTTTCCTTTGTTCTGCCTCTGTATTGTTCGCTGGAGAAAAAAAAAAGTGTAGTGGTTGGAGTTACTTGTTCGGTTTAAACAACAAATTCACTTTCATAAACAATGTGGGGCCTTTTGATAGAGGAGATCATTGCTTTCCACTGTGATGAGTCATTGTAAGAGAACGTGGGGGAGGCTAATGGAGCTTGGCAATAAATATATATGAGCACAATAAACTCTGGAAATTACAGTGGTAAGAAGAACATGTGTGTGTAGGACTCAAATCCTTTATCTAAACTGTGTAGCACGATTGCTATACTAAGAGTGCTAATTATATTTGCTTTCTCTGGTATTGATACTGAATGAGGTAAGTGATGGCGTATAAAAAGAAGTTGCTGTTCTGATAATGCACGGGAAAATTAAGTACAAGAGCTCTGGGTGTGGAGTCCAGTTGAAGACAACAAAGAAACAAAAAACCCGGTCAAAAACATCAGGACTTTCAAACACTAAGCTCGAGAGGGACGGAGTTTAATTGTATGACTTTTGATTAAGTAACCAAACTTTACTAATGTAATAATTAAGTTAAATTAGTAATTAACAGTACTAAATAAATAAATAAACCAAATAGAGACAAAACAACTAAAATTGTAAGTTTTGGACAATAGAAATACCTTCTCTTAATAATTGGTTGTTAGAGCAATAAAACTTTCCTAGTATAATCTTTTAAGATATACCTTATAAGTATATGCATCAGTGAATTAAATATATATATACACACATATATGTATACATACATATATATATATATACATGTATATGCTTGATAACGCTAAAAAGGATATTCAAAAGTGAAAGAAAAGGACTTTGCAGTCTCTATGTAGATCAATATAGAAACTTGTAAAAATTTACTAGATGGAATGATAACACTATTCATTGTTGGAGAGACATAAAATCTGTTTCATTGATCACTTGCCAAATAACTTTGTGCTAATGAATGCATGGGCACTGAGGACTAAGTCAACATTTTGTCCAATGTCACTTTATGTTCTCCCTGTCCTCTTTCTTATTTGATTTTCAATTGAGAGCTAAGTACTATTCTAAACTAAATGCTCTGACTCTTCATTCAATCAATGCAAGATAGAGTTAGGTCATCATACCAATGGGGGTTTCCCAGATACCCTAATTTAGGTGGATAGCAGAAATTGGAAGTGAGGGCCATTAAGTGGTTTAGAATTTGTGATAGAGAACCCTGGATCAATTCTTTCAACATTAATTTGTCCCAAATGATTATGAAATGGGAAAATGGTAAATTGCGTATGCGATGCACCTCCATGTTTGGTCTGCCTTTCTCATGTGTTCTTTATCTTAGACAACACTGAGTGTGGGCAAAAGACTGGGCTTCTAAGGACAAGTGTGGTTGTGTGGTAGACTTTGGCTCATGTAATTAGTGGAGCAAGACTTGTCACTCCAGTGCAAAATATTTCATTGTGACATGTTCAAGCCATATGCCCCGTCAAGCCAGGTTTGCTGCGGAAGCATATGTAGGACTGCATAAATGTGGTGACCTAGCAGAAATGAATAGAATGTATAACATTGGAGAATGTACCCAGAACTACAGTAGGTAGCATGAATAGCAAACAAATATTACGATGTAGTAGCATGAATAGCAAACAAATACCTTGTAAGCCACTGGGATTTTGCAATTGTTACTATGATATAACCTATCTAATTCTTGTTGATTGAGCGGCGATAATTTATAGGACTGTTGCCACTATTAAATGTCTTAATGAACACAACTTTACACACACATTACAACAGCCCAACTTTGGAGTCACACACAGGCCAGGCATAATACTGAGTGATTCAACCTGTTCAATGTTATTATAACCATATGATGTAAGAAGTACTTTTGTTCTCTTAAATGCATGTAGAAAAGGAGGTGCAAAGATTGCCAGAAGTCTGACTGAATGTAATAAGCTATTAAGTAAATCACAAATCTAGGATTTGAATCCAGACTGGTATTTGTTCCAAATATACTATATTGTTTCTGAAATAACTTTAATTAATTTTAGTGTTTATTTCTTCTTGTGCTTGTTCTCCACTGAAATGGGATAGTATGAATTTATTTGTGCACATAAAATACATTTGTTTAAATAAAAATGAGTGATATAGGAAGAATAAAAAAATCTGGATTTGTAGCTCAAAAAACCTTGATAAATATCATATTAGTTGTACAATAATATATACACTCTGATAAACAACTGTATTGAACTGAGCAAAACATACCCAAAGGCGGGGAGGGAACTTTAAATCAGCTGACAAATACTGTTTCTTGAGCAGGCGAAAGCAATATTAATCTTCTTCCTAAGAATTCCCCATTAGTTTCTGGCTTAAGGAAAATCTATAATGACCACATTATTCATCATGTGCAGTGTGCTTTAATGTTGTTTTTATGAGAAGATGGTGATAAATAGCTTAATTAATTTATCTACTTATGAATATTTGAAATTTTTTCTTTCTTCTAAGCTCTCATTAAAATGCTAGGACCGGTAGCACGTTTGTAGTTCTGAAAGTTGTTGGTTTGGTTTAATTTTAAGTACACTTATATGTGTCCTTCTTGCCACCCACCCCCATAACACTATCTTGATCCAAGCTTTTTTTTCTACACATGCAAGAGGGAAGGATTTAAGCAAGACAGACCTTGATAAATGACATGCTTTGTTAAGTTCAGAAAGACATTTCTCAGGGATCTCATTACATTCAGTTCTTTTAGCTACAAGAATCTCTATCATCTCTCTGTCTATCTATCTACATCAATCAATCAATCAATCAATCAATCTATCTATCTATATCTGTCTTTCTTTCTATCTATCATCTATCTATCTATCTATCTATCATCTATTATCATCTATCTATCTATCATCTATATTCTATCAATCTACTTTCTATGTACCTATGTAACTATCATCTATCAATATTCTATAGATCATCTGTCTATCATCTGTCTAATATCTATTATCTATCTATCATCTATCTATCTATCTATCTATCTATCTATCTATCTATCTATCTATATCTATTTATCTATCATCTATCTATTATCTATCTTCTATCAATCTACTTTCTATCTATATATATATATCTTTCTATGTACCTATGTAGCTATCATCTATCAATATTTTATCAATCATCTCTCTCTCTCTCTCTCTCTCTCTCTCTCTCTCTCTCTCTCTCTCTCTCATCTATCTACCTAGCTATCACCTGTCTCTCAGAACAAATTGTAGACTCTATCAATTTCATATGTTATTCAATCAAAATTGTGGCAGTTCTGGGGAAACGAATAATCTAAAAAAGGTTAAATGCTACATTTCAGGGTGTTAGGGATGAGCCCACATGAGAAGTAGGTTAGTAGAGTCCATAATCAATTGAAAAGGAAACTCATATG
Source organism: Alexandromys fortis (assembly GCF_014885135.2). NCBI lineage: Eukaryota > Metazoa > Chordata > Mammalia > Rodentia > Cricetidae > Alexandromys > Alexandromys fortis. Next base: position 7,828,115 of record NW_026067906.1, on the reverse strand, counting down.
CAATTATTGTCTGTTTTATGCTGAGTCACTCCTCTGTGCTGATGTGTTACCTCTCAGTCATGACAATCACCACCCCATAATTACAACAACAGACAATAGCAAAAGTAGCAATTATGGAGTGCATGTTTTGATCAGCTCCTCTCTAGGTCTGTGCTTTTTGTTTTTTTAGAGCTGACTCCCATGTTCTCTTCCTTTCGCTTCCTTCTCGCGTGACTAACGATTTTGCCTGAGATCTTCAGCAGTCATTTCCTAAAAAGCACACAACCTTGTTACCCTTTGTGCTAGTTAGGCAAAAAAATGCTTATTATACTTATCTTTATTTAGCCAGTAGACTTCTGCTGTGTAAGCTCATGCCTATTGATGCTCTCCGCACATCAATAATTTAACAAATTAATACCAGGAAATAGGTGGCAGATTCAGATTCAGGTCTAATCATTTATATATAGATGCTATTTTTTTTTTAAATTCACACTGCAAAATGTTCAGGGTACATCAGTCAAAATGATCTTAAAATATCTTATGTGTATATTTACCTCCTTTATCATCTCAATCACTTGAGCTCCAGTATAAATTTCATGCTGACAGTGTTTGCATTTTCCATTCAACCGGATTTTTCAAATGGTTTATATACCCTCTTGAAAGGTATCGAAGTCTGAAAGTTATGTCTTCTTCATGGGTTTAATCTTTATTCTGAGTCTATCGGCTCACCTTGCTCACTACCCAGCTGGGTTTTAATGGAAAGGGTATTTTACAATCAACATGTATTTACATTCATCAAGACCAAAATGTACCTACCACCTCTCATTTATGACATACAGATGTGGTTAAAAGAAAAAAAAGAAAGAAAGAAAGAAAGAAAGAAAGAAAGAAAGAAAGAAAGAAGGCTTTGCTATAGCGATTCTCTGCTTGTAGCTCACGACTCCCTCTCACTCTACAAGTCAGATATTTACATTATGATTCAAAATGGTAGCAAAATCACAGTTATGAACAACAATGAAAATAGTTTTATTTTAGGGGGTTACCCCAACATGAAACACTTTATTAAAGTGTCCCAGCATTAGAAAGGTAGAGAACCACTGGTCTAGTATGATAGAGTACAAGGGTTTCAGCTAAGAGATTAGTTGAAATTATGTTATTAGATCATTCTAATATAGAAAATAAATGATTAAAATGTATTCAATCTTAGTTTACTTTGTTTATAAAATAATTATTTAAAAAAAAACTTTGCTAGGTGATGGTGGTGCATGCCTTTAATTCCAGCACTCAGGAGGCAGAGGCAGGCAAATCTCTGTGAGTTTGAGGCCAGCCTGGTCTATAAGAGCTAGTTCCAGGAAAGCCAGAACTGTTACACAGAGAAACCCTGTCTCTAAAAACCAAAAAAATGGTTAAAAACTTTAATAAGGGATAGTACATTTTTTTATTAGATAACCAATTGTTCCAAGGTCCATAGTCTAGGGAAATAATAGCATTGCTCAGCTAACTTAGGTCAGGCATGACGATGCACAACTTTAATCCCAATACTCAGGGTACAGGGGCAGGAGGATCTCTGTGAGTTTGAAGCAGGCCTGGTTTAGGATAGCCAGGGCTGCTACACAAAACAACCCTATCTTGAAAACCAAAAGACAAAGAAAAATCTCTTAAGCCAGCGGTCTTCAATCTTGCTAATGCTTCAACCCTTTAATAAGGTCCTCATGTTGTGGTGATCTCCAGCCATAAAATTATTTTTGTTGCTACTTTATAACTGAAATTTTTTGCTACTCTCATGCACTGTAATGCAAATATCTCAGTTTTCTGATGTTCTTAGGTAACCCCTGTGAAAGGGTTGTTGATCCCCAGAGGAGTTGCTATGCAGAGATTGAGAAGCACTTTCTTAAACCATAAAAGTGAATTTTCTATATCCTTATATATATGTATGGGCTTGTTTATGCCCATATGCGTGTTTGTGAGTATACATTAAAGTCTATGGGATTCAAAGCATATGCTAGGAAAACAGCAATGTGTCTATAGTTCTTTAATTTCTCAAAACCATACCATGTTAAAAAAATAAATCAGGCCTTTTAGCTAGCTTGCTAGTTATTTCAGCACACAGACAGCAGATCTAATCTACATACTCACGTTGGGTAGGTTCCAAGGTGCATCAGGTTTACTTTGTGTCGGACTTGACCTGGGTTAATCCTATTTTAGCCTTATAATAACAATATCATGATTTGTAAAGTCATGTGCACACATGTGTGTATACATACACGTGTGTTTATATTTTTGTAATATTTATGGACATATTTATGAAACTATTTTCCTTGGCTCTGTAATTTACTTATTCCTTAATTCATCTCTTTTGTTTGTACTCTTCCTTTCTTAAGCTGGTCACTCATCAAATATTTATCAAGCACTTTTATGAGTCAGGTAGTATCCTAGGTGCTGGATCAAAGTCCAAATAGAGTATAAATTTAAATAAACAATCTCATATATCAAGGAAAAGTGGTTTGTTTATAATAAGGCAGCTTAACAGATAAGCCTTTTAATAAGAGAAGTGTATCATGGTTTATAGGGGCTATCTAGCCATTAGTTTGTGAAATTATGGGTAATGAAGTCCATTTTGTTTTATAACCAGCTCTTCTATAAATTACCTTTGACTGTTGAAGTGTGGATAATGTACACGGATTTCGTTCTGGTGAGCAGTGGCTGTTTCTGGACTAATGAGTCTTTCAGTAGATAACAGAATCAAGTCGTTTTAGTCTTATCCTTCTGGGGAGCCTCTCCTTTTTAGGTAGAGGTGCTAACAAAAAGGAAGAGGTGAGAAGGGAAAGTAACAAAACGGAGACTAGAGGAAATAATGGCCTTGGTTAGCACCAGCGAGATAATGACTTCTTGGATAATTAAGTGGGCTGCACTGTAGCCAAGCTCCAGGTTGTTGACATGTTAATGGAAAGTCTTTCCTTTAGGAACCTGGTGTGTGGACAGTTAGCAAACATGTTGCAGAGTCCTACCTAGCATTATTCTCTGATGATTCCGAGGATGAAACTAGTAACAACGGCACAATACAGAATTTATCTATTTTGCTTAGCAATTTAACTTACAAACAGTAATCAATCCAGTTGTCGTTTTGACTTGGTTATGTTTTTAATCCGTCTAGAAGGACAGTTCTGTGAGAGGTGGTGGCTGAATGGAAATGTCATGGGGTTTAATTAAAAGAGGGGTGGTTTTATAAACATAATCTCTTAGGCTTTACTGCTTAGGTTTGACTTAATTCATATTGACATTGCTTGACTTAGAAGTAATCCTGGTTGAAATTTATATCCTTGACTTTTATTCAAGTTTAACTTTAGTATTATTTTAAAATCTATGTAGACAATCACGAGAAATAAAAAAAGTGTTAGGAAAAATCCTCGATGCTTCAATATAAAAATACTATATATAGTGTGCATTTACTATAATCCTACTCAGCCTTTTTGTTTGACTTGTGACTTTTTATCTAGAAGTAGCTATAGACTCTCAAGAAATTTCAAAAATAGTTCAGATAGGATAATTGCACCACCACTCGATTTTCTTCATTAGTAACTACAGTATATTATTCAAACCCAATGTGATTTTGGGATGAACCCAGTCGGTTTTATACATGTTATGTAGTTTTGACCGTTTTTCCACTCATTTGTCTTTTCACATGTATATGTTTAAGATATATTTTTATGTGTGGTTGCAGTGTTTGCTTCTTTCTGTTGATTCTAGAATTATTGGAACGATACAGTTCTTATTATCTGACAGCTAAACTTTCTACCTCTATTAGTTTTTCTATCCCATGAGTTGAGTAAGTTTCTACTCCTAAGGTTTTGTAAGATGCTGATCTATGAGTATAGCAATATGTCATTAAAAGTCATTTTTTTTGGCTATGTTCCTTTAGCAGACAAATAGTATTAGATTTTCTCCTAGGCCCATGACCTATCTAGTTGTTTGCATCCATCACCTCTGGCTCTTATAACCTTTCTGCCTCCTTTTCTGCATAGCATCCTGAACCCTAAAGGGAAGGGTTTGATGAAAATATTTTATTTAGGACTGAATACTACAAAGTCACTCTCTGCATATTGCCAAATTATAGGCCTCTGTGTTAATCCCCAATTACTGCAGACATAAGCTTCTCTGAGGAGAGTTGAGAGTCGAGTTCTTACTGATTGATGGGTATAGCAGTAAGTCAATAAGAGTCTTGCTGTTGTTGTTATGTTCCTTTAGCAGAATAATAGTACTAGGTTTTCGCTTAGGCCATGCATGACCTATCCTCAAGGTCTAGAACCCTATTGCAGTGTCAGGTATGGGTTCTAGCTCATTCAGTAAATTGCAGGGTTTGTAGATAGAGATATTGATGATTATCTTTATCCATCTGGTAGTGTACAAAGAGCCTTCTGGTACAGTGAATGCTAGTCTTAGGGATGAAGCTTTTAGTTAGGCATCAGCTTGATGTCTGTGTTTGATGACAAGGAAGTGTTGCCTTGCACAGTAGAGTCTTCCCATCAGGTTTTTGAGAGCAGTCAATGGCTTTGTCAATAGGCTGGGATGTATAGGGGTTCCATTGGCCAATGCTTCAACAGATTATAATTCCTTCCTGACACTGGAGGTCTTATTTTGTGGTTTAAAAATGTGTAGTTGGGACATTGTCTGACCTTATATTTGGCGATTCTATTTAAATTTTTGCAATATTTCAGAAAGCTTCTACAGTAATAGGTTTCCGATATGATCATTATTGCCCTTCTCCATATTCCTGCCTTTACCCTTCCCTTCCATCCCCATTCCCATTTCATCTTTCCATTTCAGTTTTTCCTTTATTTCTGAACTTTATCATTCTATTTGGCTTTTCTTGAGACATTGTCTCCTACTCATAATACCTTACTAAGCACCTAGCCTCTGAGGTTATTCAGATTGTAGTACTCCTATCAAAAGCTTAGAAGCTAACATCCATATATAAGAGAAAACATAATACTTCTTGGAAATATATAGGTTCCCTCACTCAAGATGATTTGTTCCTAGCTCTATCCATTTACCCTAAAATTTCATTTTCTTTTTTAATGATTTATTTTTATTTTATGTACATTGGTGACTTGCCTATATGAGTGCTTGTGTAAGGTTGTTAGATACCCTGGAACTAGAGCTACCGACAGTTGTGAGCTGTCATGCAGGTGCTGGGAATTGAACCCAGGTCCTCTGGAAGAGTAGCCAGTGCTCATAACCATTAAGCCACCTCTCCAGTCTGAAATTTTCATTTTCTTTAACAGCTAAATAGTTTTCTATTGTGTAAAAGTACCACATTTACATGATGAATTTGTTAGATATTAATATGCAAGATAAGCTCTCACCATCTTTTATAAAGTATTTAACTATTACAAAAGCAAGAAATCCTGAATGAACAGCATGGAAAATCTTCATTCTGTCATGTTTGCCTGGATCTTTCTACTGCAGACAATGAAACAGTGTAGCAGTAAAACTCCTTGTGAATTTTTTCCAATTCTCCATTCTTTCTTTTTTTTTTTTTTTTTGGACCAATCACAGAATAAAGTATAAGGCTCAAGGGAAAGAGCCATCCCAAAGCATTTGGAATTGATAGATCACATTCTTCTTCCTTAATAACATCTTGCACTCAGCATCTCTCTGGATTTCTCTAAGTAGTGAGCGGGATGAGTTAATGAATGGGTTTGCCTCTGGGAGCTTTGGGTGTAGAAGATAGCTTCATCAGAATATTGCACTGTTCCCAAGAGCATCCTGAACAGAACCATGACATCTAAAGGAACACTGTGCCCTCTCTTTGAATATCACACTGTGCAAACAATGTATCTTCCATATTAGAATTTCTTTGTGAATCTTACCCTGGGAGAAGGACAAACCTGGAGACTGGATCCAGTTAGAGGGGGAGTGTACTCTCTGAAAGGGAGTTAACATAATTTTGAGTGTGTGTGAGATCAGTTTACAAGAGACTAGAGCTGTCCTGATGATGAATCAGCCATGAGAAAGACCCCGCCTTGATTGAGACCGTCTTTTACTTATTTGTTAGTTTGCTTATTTTTTATAATTTATTTTACATACCAACCACAGTTTCTCCTCCCTTCTCTCCCCCAATTCCCTCCTTCTGTTTCCTTTCTACCCACCTTCCCCACCAACCATTACTCCTCTGTCTCCACTCAGATGGGGTATGGCCTCCCATGGGACTCAACAAAGCAAGACATATCAAGATGAGGCAATACCAAGCTCCTCCCCCTAGAATCAAGCCTGAATAAGACATCCCACCATAGGGAATCATTTACAAAGAGTCAGCCCATCCATCAGGGACAGGTCTTGGTCCCACTACTAGGGGCCCCACATAAAAACCAGGCTATACAATTGTCACTCAGATGCAGAGGGCCTAGGTCAGTCCCGTACTAACTCCCTGGCTGTTTGTCCTGAGTCCATTCACTCCCACAAGTTCAGGTCAGCTGTCTCTGTAGGTTTTCCCCGTCATGATTCTGTCTCCAGCTTGTTCATATAGTCCCTCCACTGTCTCTTCAACTGGACTCCAAGATCTCAGTCCAGTGCTTAGACTGTTTTGTATTCAAAATGCAGCCATATGTCATGATCTAAAAGATAGATTTCTGGCAGATATACTCTAGAATCTATCTTTTCTCTTCCTAGTATGGATATATTGAATAAATTCTTGTTTCTACTTTTCTCTGTTACTTCTCTGCTCAATTGATTTTAATTTCCAGGGTCCCTACTGGCCATAACAGCTGTGGTCCCATTTTTTTTTTCCATGAGTAAAAACCTTCAAGAGCAAACATTGGTAGGAAAACTGCACGTTCATTAGTATATTATTTATTTCTATCTCTATATATCTGCCCCTTATCACTCCCACGTCTTAAGTAGAATATTATAACAACCTGTAAATGAATTGGGCTCCTCTTTGGTGCTGTTGTTATTGCTTTTCTCGTTTTTCCTTTCCCTCTTTCCTTCTTCTTCCCTCATTGTTTGACGATTCTTATTGGCACTGGAATTAAATGCAGGATGGCATCTTCCTCCCCTTCCTCCACCAAATGCTGGTCAATTTTGATCAACAAATCTTACCTTCAGACCACTTTCCCTTTCTCTAGATTATTCTGCAGTTTCTTGTACTCCCACCTTGGAACCTCTGTGGTATCCTGAGTTATAGATCTGGTTATCTAATAACTTCTTATTTGCCCATTGTCAGCTCCTTGTGACTTTTTTTCTGAGTTAGTAGGCAGAAGACCCTGTTGCTAACATGTCATATATGCTGTTATGGAAAGACTGACTAAAGGAAGAAATTTACTTGCCCTTTAGAAAACTACTATGTTCATTCAGCTCATATTCATTTTAATAAACAAGCCATTTAATATTTAATTGTATTTGGTCTTCTTATTTACTTCTGACCCTTAATATCAAAGTAACTATAATTTCTTTTTTCCACATTTAACTTACTCTTTTTTCTCTTCAATTTTCAGTCTGATTCTGTATTTATTTGTAGAATGCAAATGAAACATGAGAAATTTGTACCCTCCCCTCCTCTCTAAATTTACTGTCAGGTATGACTCACAGCCTGAGAATCTTGAAGATCATCCATTCATGGCTTTTCTCTCCATTGGCAGTGGCTTCAGGTCAGATAGCAGGTATTGATTTCCTGAAAGCCTTTCTTTCTGTTCTTTTTACTTCTGGATGCAGAGCTCACTATTGGCAGTTCATTCCGCTTTAATCTGATATGATCTGGCTGGGGTGCGGATGTGTGGGATGTCCTTTCATGCTGAAGCAGTCCAGTCCTCGCTCAGAACTTAGGTGATGGAGTCTGAGGAGAAAGACTCATGCGCAAGGGATCGGAATAAAGAATACCGCTCTATTTGCACTGGTTTCTTTGTTAAAATAATTATCTGCCTTTCAAAGGGAAGCACTTTCCAAACAATTTCCCACAAACAATATCCCTAGTGGTTAAATTAACATAAGGTTATTACTCTGCTCCAAGTAAGCAATTACCCAATTTGGAGGGTTTCCTGGAACAGCCAGTTGATACTGCCCAAATCCAAGAGTCTGCAATTTGGATGGGATGTCACTGTGTGAATAGAGCCCTCTCAAATCTGCTTCAAACACTCTCTGTTTGTGTGTAATTGTAGTCTTTTGAGCTGGCCATTGTTTCCCCTCAACATCAAACTTTACCTCGTGGGACTCTTTTCTTACTTGTGTTAATGTGTCAGAAGACTACTACTCGATTCAGACTTGTAGGGCTTACTTAAAAATAAGTGTGGAACGTGTAATGGACGGGTCATCACAGGTCTCTGCTTGTAGCAAGCTAAGGATCTAGCAGGATACCCCGATTACCCAAATCAATACCCAGAGACTTAAAACAGGAAAACACCCATAACATTGCCTTGAAGTCAGAAAACGTATTTCCTGTTCTAGAAATTTATTTGATGTCTTTGAGCTCCTTCCTCTCGATGGTAAATTGGGGAGAGCATTGTCTATTTCAAGGGGTGTTATCTACATGAGATAACATAGCATGCATATAAATGGGAGAAGTCAGAATCTATCACATCAACAAAATATTTGTTTCGCCTCTACTTCTAAACGGTTGCTTTGTATCCTTGTTCCTGGTCCAAAAAAAAGCATATCAGCTTGACATTTGCAGGCCATAAATCCTCTCTCTCTTTCAGAGTCACCTTCCTTATACTTGCAATTCCTTTTGACTTGCCTCCCTCACACCCAGGCTTTTATTTCTCAGTATAACTTTCCATGCTGGTCAATAGATGCTTCCAGATCTCATTTCCTTGTGGAGCTCACGAGTCTTTACGTCCACACAGCTCTCCAGGAGTTGGCCCTCAAATCCATTTCTGAACAGCTTTTGCTCCCTGCAGAAAGTCCTTTGGTGGCTTTCTGTTTATTAACAGAGTGCTTGGGCTTTGGAGAGGAAGCTCACATATATCTATCTTGTCCCAGCATGAGGATACCAGTCTCAAACAAGAGCCTCTGCTTCAGAGCCAACTTTCCATACAGAAGCCTTTCTTTGCTGTACTTATACTGTTGTCTCACTAGATGTCGCCACTAAAAGAAGCCCATCCTGTTAATTTTCACGCCCTAGCAAGGACATGGTTTCAGTTCCCAGCACCCACATGGTTCTTACAGCTGCCTGTAACTCAGTTCCAGGGGTCTAATTCCCTTTCCTGGCATCCATAGGCACCAGACACACACGCAGCATTCATGCATATAGGCAGGAAAACACGCATGAAAATTAAAAAAAAATTCAGTCATTTATTTATTTATTTATTTATTATTTATTTATTTATTTATTTATTAGAGATTTCTGTCTCTTCCCTGCCACCGCCTCCC